>NC_135499.1:105588571-105761071 GCF_052857255.1 Amblyomma americanum | reverse complement strand
AAAAATTGTTGTCAATCATAAAACTCTCCCATTGGCTGGAGAGATGTGACGTCGCCAGACCGAAAGTGACGTCACTTCCGGTAAAGGCATCAATAGCTTCTAATGCTATCGCATTGGCAATGTAAGTAGCGGTCCCTGTGAATTTTTCTGTTGGGCTGATAGAATATTCTGCTCACTGAAAAGCCCTCGTGGCGGCGCCGCGCAGAGTCGTGCCTGCTGGGCCCCAAGGTGCGCCAGGACAACGTGTTCGCGGTGAGCTACTGCAACATCCTGACGCTGCTGGCGACCGACTTCCACGAGGTGCTGGACCACTTCCCGGCGGTGCGGGGCGTCTTCCAGACGCTGCTCTTCGAGCTCAACTCGCAGGACCGCGAGGAGCGGCGCATGAGCGAGCACAAGCGCATGCTCATGCGCAGGCCCTCCTCCGTGATCATGCTGCCCGAGCTGCGGCGCATGGGTGCCGTGACGCCCTCTTCGGAGGAGCGCAGCAGCCCCGAGGTGTCGGCCCCCATCAGTGTCGTCGACGCTGGGCCCAAGTGAGAGAGCTCTGATGACGGTTGCATGCGCTGGCCGCAAGCGGTCTTGTGAGGCACGCAGACTGGAGCACTGCACGGGATCGGGACGGCCCGGGGCGGAAAATGCGCTGTTCCACCGAGCCTGAGCGGGGCCAGGCTCTGGCCCGTACATAAAGGGCCTATCTCCGGTTCTTGAATTAATACAGTCGAACCTCGCTATAACAAACCTGTTTATAACGAAATAATGGATGTAACGAAGGAAAGACAGTTCCTCTAGGAATCTCAGTCAACACGGGCTATAACGATGTTACGGCTGTAACGAAGTAATCGCCAGGCCCCTTAAATTTCGTTATAACCAGGTTCAACTGTATTTCAGAGTTAAGTGCGCTTGAAGCGTTCTAGCAGCGACACGGATGAAACAAGGCCATGATGTGGGCTGAGGAAAATAGTTGCTCAGAGCCTATTTATTTATTCTTTGGGGGCTGCTGCAGTTGCGTTTTTCTCACGCCGGAGAAATGACAAACGTTTTTTTAAAGCGAAAGCTCTTCTGGCCGCGAACCTGCGATTTCGCCGTGGCGTTGATCCGAGGAGGCACATGAGGTCACAACGCACGCCTTGCCGCGGAAACGAACCGGTCATGGACGGACCGGCGGCGCCTGGCGCACTCGGCGCAAAATAGAGACGTGCTCCAAGTCTCCGCCAGTGCGGTCAGAGAGCGTCGAAGCCGCCGAACGCCTTGGCGGTCAAGCGCAGTTCGAGTATAGAGGGTCTCGCTTTGGCCGACGTGACGTCGCCGTGCAGCGCGCGCGCGTGTTACGCCGGAGCGTAAACGCGCCTTAACAGAGCCTGCGCTTAACCGCTAACCAACGTATTCGGTGGCGGCATTTATGGGAGCCACTGAAACCCCGCGCACACTCACTGAGTAAAAAAAAAAAAATGCCGAGGCTCGGAATCAAACCAGGGCCTCCGGCGTTTGAGGCGTACACGCTGCCACTCCGCCACGACGGCTCAAACTGTAACCATGAAGTAAGGCGCATCAAGTGAATGCACTCTTCCGATGCAGAAGTCTCCGCCCTTTCGCTACGTATATCCTGGCCTAACAGAGCTAGGCAATCAGCAATTTTTATTTTCGTCTGCTGCCCGGAACATATCGGAAATTAATGAATCCCATGACTAAAACCTTTTGTTGGCGCGGAATGAGCGAAAGCTTAATCACATCATTTTTCAGACAGAGTTTAATCAGCGTCACTCAGAGTGAAATGTTCAACTTAACTCACACACACCGTGCCGCGTGGAACGATATAGGGGAAACTTCAACGACATTTTTAGTTATTAAAAAGCACCAGCGAAAACTGCTGTCTTTGGTTCTAAAGCTTAAAGTCTGCCAGCGAGTTGCACTACTATGGCGTTTTTAGTCGAACGTTGTAACGCCTCACACAAAGCTTATGTGAACCAGTGTTTTCGCCTACTAAATTTGATCGGTTTTGGGTTAACGCTCGCGACTGCACATTTTAAGCCGCATAAGAACGTCTAGACTAGGACATTCATTCGATTGTCCGACAATAATAATAATAATTGGTTTTTGTGTGCAAAGTAAATGGCGTAGTATCTTCCTCATATATCGGCGGACACCTGAACCGCGCCGTAAGGGAAGGGATAAAGGAGGGAGTGAAAGAAGAAAGAGGTGCCGTAGTCGAGGGCTCCGGAATAATTTCGACCACCTGGGGATCTTTAACGTGCACTGACATCGCACAGCACACGGGCACCTTAGCGTTTTTCCTCCATAAAAACGCAGCCGCCGCAGTCGGGTTCGAACCCGGGTACTATAATATATATATATATATATATATATATATATATATATATATATATATATATATATATATATATATATATATATATATATATATATATATATATATATATATATATATATATATATATATATATATATATATATATATATATACACACACTTATGAAGGGAGCCGGCAGTCACCGAAACCAAGGTGCATAGGGGAACGTTATTTTTTTAATGTGTTGTGCTTATCAGTGGGATAATATTACTTAAATTAATAAATCGCTTAAAGAAAATTACTTATAAAGCAGCAGAGGAAAACAACCATGCCGCCGGTGGGATCCGAACCCACGACCTCCGAATATCGCGTCCGGTGCTCTTACCAACTGAGCTACGGCGACGGCTGTCCAATCTGCTGCTCTCGTGTGTATTTAAGTTTATTTGGTGTACACGAACCTTGAGAGTGTTCACCAGCGCCACCCTCGACCATAGCGGCGGAGTAGCACGTCCTGTAATACCGCGAGCGTGACGTGGAACGTCATCTAACGGCGAGGGCGGAAACTGTGCGAGAGCCCTCTTAAGCAACCTGTGGCATCAAGACTGCCAGAACCGAGACCCTCGTTAAGCTATTAGCAGACAAGGTAAAGTAAATGAGGGGCGCGTTTGACAAACTTATGAAGGGAGCCAACAGTCACCGATACCAAGGTGCATAAGGGAACGTTATTTTTTTTATGTGTTGTGCTTATCAGTGAGATAATATTACTTAAATTAATAAATCGCTTGAAGAAAATTACTTATAAAGCAGCAGAAAAAACAACCATGCCGCCGGTGGGATCCGAACCCACGACCTCCGAATATCGCGTCCGGTGCTCTTACCAAGTGAGCTACGGCGGCGCTGGTGAACTCTCTCAAGGTTCGCGTACATCAAATAAACATAAATACCCACGAGAGCAGCATATATATATATATATATATATATATATATATATATATATATATATATATATATATATATATATATATCCCACCGGCGGCATGGTTGTTTTTTCTGCTGCTTTATAAGTAATTTTCTTTAACAAAAAAACAAAAAAATAATAATTGATTGGCACTACCTATTAAAAAAAAAGAAACATTCCTCTATGCACCTTAATTTCGGTGACTGTTGGCTTCCTTAGTATATAATATATATATATATATATATATATATATATATATATATATATATATATATATATATATATATATATAGTCGTTGAGGCTGCGATGGCATTTTAATACTTAGACTTGCGGGCCGTATAAAAAGCAACTGATTAAAAATATAGAGGTATAGAGCAAAGTAGTTTATTATGCGCAAGTGCAACTCTTTTTATTTGGCTTACGGAACATAATTCGCAGCTGTACTCACAGACCAGATCACCGTTGAAAAAGCCGAGCGCGGATACCCGCCCGATCTTCTCTGTTTTGCTTTTGTCTTTACCACAGCAATTTTTTTTTTCAAGCGTAATTGCGATTTCGGCGCCTTTGCCTGGCACTTCTTTACTTGTGTAGTAGGAATCTGCCTGCGCACAGTGGGAGATTTACTACTTGACCTGCTGCGGGAACGGGCCCGGGCAGAGCCTCGCACCCTGCTTGGCCGCCCGGCCGCGGGACATAAAATTAGGCCTGCGACACTGTTTTGGGTAACTCTTCAGGTCCGCATCTTGGCCGCGTTTGGCTTGTCACAGTCCGATGAGGCAGTCAGTGTGTAACATTGGAACAGACATCCTTCGTTTTGGCTGTCGCTTGCACGGTGGATACAAAGAATGTGGCGACCCTGCCCACATGGATAAAATGCCCCTTCGGCAAGCATGTGAACGTGTAGGTTCTCGGTTACGACATACTGCGCGGACGCCGACGCCATGCATTTATTTCTCTTAGAGAAAGCCCAAATGCATTCGGCGGTGCATTTAAGGATTTTCAGATAAATACAGTGCCACATTTACGAGGCGCTCATTTCGTCACCGTAGAGAGTATATAGTTTAGAAACCCTACATCATGTAAAGTCACCCTCTTGCCCGTTAGAAGTGGCCGGATAATCTTGTTAACTACTCGAAGTTAGTGCGCCATCCCTCAAAGATATCGAATTCCGCTCTCTGCCTGCAGGTCCTCAGCGGTCCCCTCCCTCACTGGGTCAAGGTGCAGTCGCGCCTCTAGCGCGTACCAGGTGGCAGCACCGTACGAGGAGTCGTCGCAGCTCTCGGAAGCCTCATCGCGGATCGCCATCGCTCCGAAGGGCCCGACTCTGACCAGGAGGGCCGCCGAGCAGACAAGGCGCACTGCAAGCAGTCCTGAAGTCGCCGCGCTGGTGTCGCTTATGCGCGTAATTTACCCGCTCGTGTGGATAATTCGGATAATCCGCATGTCGGTTCCACGATAGGCGGTAACCCCTTTGTGAGCGCGCTGGTGCTTTTTAAGTGGGATTAAAGCAATACACCGTCCGATTGTTTCAAAAGTATGACCGGCACCGTTTATTTCGTTCCCAGCGACGTGTGTGCTGTCGAGGATATGTCGCGTATATGAACGACTTGTTGAAAAATAATTGCGTGAGCCTCGGTGAATGTTCAGAAGGCATTCATGGTGCCCCCATGAGATGTAATGGCGCGCTCTTTATAACTTCTTGTTTAAGCCTGCAAGAATAATCGCGAGCTTCTTTTGGAACGAGCTACTTGCCGCGGTAGCTTAATTGCGCTCGACTGCTTAGCTCAAGGACTCGAGTTCGAAACCGAGTCGCGGCGGCTTCGATTCGATAGAGGCGAAATGCAAAAATGCCCGTGTGCTATGCGACGTGACTGCAGCTGGGTCAAAATTAATCCGGAGCCCTCCACTACTGTTTCTTTTAGCCCATGTGCAGTATCGGAAAATTAGACGCCGCATAACTTTGGAACAAGTTGCTTAGGGTGTAGGTTACTAGCTGCTGAGAGCTTCTCCGTACATTGCCTAGCATGCGTCCCAAGCTCACATCAGTGAAAAATGATTACTGGTCTAGACGCATGAATCGTTACCGTCATCTTCGAGCTGTTCGTAGCTCCACGGTTTCCATAAAAGCAGCGGTTTTCACGCGTTTTGAGCGGGAGCAAGACGACGGGCCGAACCGCTGTTCTGCAAGAATGACTGTCCGTTACATTCGCCGCGAGGTCGGCGTACATGTGGCGGAACCATCGTACTGGGGCCCTTAGTTTATTTATTTACAGAATACTGCAGGCCCTTCTGGGCCCTAGCAGGAGGGGCAATACAGTGCAACATGAATATACAAAAAACACTGAAAGAAAATTTAAAACACAAAGCAAAATAAGTTTGATGGCGTCAATCTTCTATTTTTTCAATGGAATCTATGTCACATAGTGCTGTTAAAGGTAAAGTATTCCATTCAGTTACGGTGCGAGGGAAGAAGGAGTATTTAAATAGGTTAGTTCTGGCGATGAATGGAGTTAGTGAATCAGAGTGGCGATGTCTTGTTGGTCGTGGAGCGGAAAATGGCTTGACGTAGGGATCCGGGCACATTGACAACTTGTTATGTTTGAGAAGGAAAAAAAATTTTAATCTGAGAATTTTACGCCGTACCTGCAATGTTTGAATTCGGTGTGCTCGCATTATGGCAGTAGGTGAATCGGTTGAACGGTATTTTGAAAAGATGAATCGAATGGCCTTGCGCTGGATCATTTCAAGCGCTTGAATGTTAGTTTTAGTAAATGGGTCCCAGACAATGCAAGCGTATTCTAACTTAGGTCTGATTAATGATGAATAGGCTAAAAATTTCAAGTCTGCAGGAGCATGCTTCAATTTGTGCTTGAGGACACAAAGTTTACGAAAACATGATGCACATACGTTACCTATATGTTTGTTCCAGCTTAGATTATTAGTTATCGTCACGCCAAGATATTTATATTCAGTTACCTCCGAAAGTGGAAATGATGGAAGAGCGTAAGGGTATAAAAGGCTGTTTTTTTTTGGTTAATCTCATAAATACGGTTTTCTGAGCGTTAAGTTTCATGTCCCACTGGTTGCACCAATCCAGAATATTCTTTAGGTTTAAATTGAGTAATAGTTGGTCTTCACGACAAGTAATTACATTAAACAAAACACAGTCATCTGCAAATAGCCGGATTTGAACGGGATGAGTAACTACGTTTACAATGTCATTCACATATATTAAAAATAACAGGGGACCGAGGACACTTCCTTGGGGAACACCAGAAGAGACAGGCAGGCTGTTTGAATAATGGTCGTCAATACTAACAAACTGCTGTCGGTGAGATAAGTAAGCTGAAACCCAGTTAACTATAAAGTCAGGAAGACCAACTTGTTTAAGCTTGTCAATTAATTTAGAATGGGAGACGAGGTCAAATGCTTTACTAAAATCCATAAAAATAATATCAGCCTGGCCGGATTTTTTCAAGTACAGATGCAAAACTATGAACAACCGATGTTAGTTGAGTTACAGTAGAAAAGCCCTTCCTAAACCCGTGTTGAACGTTAGAAAGGATATTGTTATGGTCAAGAAAACCGATGATGTACTTGGCGATTATGTGTTCTAGTAATTTGCAACAGGTTGAAGTGAGAGAGATGGGACGATAATTGGATATCAGTGATGCGTCCCCTTTCTTTAGAACAGGAACAACACGTGCAGTTTTCCACTCTGAAAGAATCACAGCTGATGAAAGAGATGCGCAAAAAATAACAACCAGAAACTCGGAAAGCTTTTCGGCATACCGGCGCAAGAAAGCATTTGGAATTTTATCAGGGCCTGGCGATGCTTTAGTTTTCAGGTTTAGCAGCAATTCAACAATGCCAGGTCTTGATATCGTAATAGAAGGCATAGTGGAGGGCGTTTCAAAAGAATAATGTTCACCACTTGCATTAGCAATGACACTGTGGAAGTAGCGGTTAAATTGCGTAGCAATATCATTTTTATCTGTGAGAGGCTTGCCGTCGTGCATTATTCGGTCAATAGGTTTTTTCTTTTGACATAAGTGGTTCCAAAATTTTTCAGGTGAAGTTCGAATGAAATTAGGCAGTCTGTATTCAAAGTAATGACGTTTAGCGGACCTCACAGCTGCATTAAGGGATATTTGAAAAGACTGAATAATGAAACGACTGGCGCCTCCACGCTTCAAACGTTTCACTTTTCTTTTCAATTGCAGGACTTCACGTGTGATCCAGGGAGAAGCTTTGCGAGACTTTATTATTTTATTAGGGACGAAGTTCTCAAGGCAGTGAGTGCACAGTGTTATAAATTTATTCCATAGCTCATCAGCATTACTGCCTCGGAAACTGCTGAGGCAAAAATCTAAATAATCCAGCACGCTCTCATCTTTCGCACGCGAGAAGTCCTTTACATAGCACACTTTGGCCACAGGCTTCTTGTAAACAATATGGACAGGGAAGGAACAATATACCAAATCATGACCGGAAATTCCCTGCTCAATTGAAACATGGTAGTCACTAATAGATCGGCTTACAAAGATAAGGTCAAGTAGAGAAGAAGTACAACCATGTATACGTGTTGGCTGCCTCACTACTTGCTGCAAGTCATGTCTCAACATAATATTAAATAGGTGCTCTTCATGAGCAGCATGATCGGGATTGAGAAAAGGCTTGTCCCAGTTAATTGATGGAAGGTTTAAATCACCAATTAATAAGATTCTGTCATGATGAAAATCATTCATGAAATCAGACAGTTCACGTAGAAACTGCGGAGGGGAATTGGGAGCTCTGTAAACTGCAATTACTAGAAAGGACCGCCCAAAACAAGAAAGTTTTAACGCGAGGCTTTCATGCCTTTCAATTTGAGTTAGGAAAGAAGTGTCGATGCCATGTTTTACGAGTACGGCAACACCGCCTCCTCTGGTAGATCGGTCCCGACGGAACACCCGGTAAAGGGGAGGGAAAACATCTTCATCATCAATTCCTTCGTGCAGCCAAGTCTCTGTGATTACAACAATGTGTGGCTGATACCCTAGAATTATGGATTCAAGATGATCGCTTTTATTTACCACGCTGCGCGCATTTATGTTTAGAAGCCTGAGTTCCTTGATAAGCGGTGATGCGAGTCACTCTTTACTCTGCTCATTTCGTATCTTAATTCTGCAATTGTTGGCCTCATCCCACGCAAAAATCTGCCCGTCCATTTTTAGTTTATCATGCACCAGAATAGGCTTCTTGCCTTGATCCCTATCGATTTTTGTACTGTCCCATAAGAGTTTCCTTATTCTGAGCGTGTCACGCGAATAGTCATTTTGTACCGAATATTTGGTTCCTTTAAGCTTGCGGACATTCCGCATTACTTCTTGTTTTTCATTAAAGTCCTGGAAGAACAATATGACGGGTCGCTTTTTTCCAGCTTTGCCAATACGGTGTATTCTGGCGACTGAGTTGCATGTCACACCAAGCTTCTCTTGAAAAACCTCAGAAATAACTTTCTCCCTAAGGACAGATTCTGTTTCATCGCTGGCTTCATCTACCCCAAACACAACTAAGTTGGAACGCCTACTTCTGTCCTCCAAGTCAATAATTTTTTCGCGTAGGAAGGTGACTGTTCTTTCCAGGTTTTCTACACGGGTTGATTGGTCTTTTAATAGATCGAGCTGTTGGGTGAATTCGCAGAACATTTTTTCCATCTTCGCGTTATGCGTCCTTAATGCTGCCATTTCGTCTGTCAATTTTTGCTGTCCCAGAATCTGTTGCTTCAACATCTCTTGCGCGCTCATGCTGTCAGAGTCTGTCTCGGGGCCAGGATTCAGTTCGACGTCACCACACAACATCAACTCGCACATTAGATATACATCACATGCGATACGAATGCACTGCTGGGGGCAAGGCAGAACCAGGATACCACGACAATCACTTTTAAATGTACAATAATAGGCACCAACCTGGGTTAGACAGAGGAAGGGTGCGTAAGGCCACATGCCGCTGCCTGGTCTGCCGAGCCCACTGAAGGGAAATTCTTGCGGTCGGCTATTTAAAGGGATGTCCGGTGAGGTCACATGCTGATGCGGCGGCGCTGTAGGCGTGACGCACGTTGCCAGATTCACGACGTCATCAGGCTCTTGATGAAAGTTGTGCTGATAGTCCGCTCCGGCATGACCAAACAGGAATACCTGGGTTAGACAGAGGAAGGGTGCGTTACTTAAATATTTAACATACTTAAATGTTTTAAGCCCTAAACGGTCTACCACACATCAGAGCGGGCTAGCGGGAACTTCGAAGAAACCTACGAAGCAAAAGTTCACAGAAACATCTAATTACATTGCGGTGGCAATGCGATAACATTAGAAGGCCTTTACGAGAAGTGTCGTCACTGGTGGCGCTACTACTGGTCTGGTGACGTCACTTCCTCCAGCCAATGGGAATTATTCGGTCTGATGACGTCACTTCCCTCCAGCCAATGGGCGAATTTTATGACAGACAACACATGTTTTTTTTACCGATGAGGCTTGTAATGCTCTCTGATTAATAAATATTGCTCGGTGACCGCGCAAAAAACCATATTTATGCGAGGGATGCACGCCATACTTTCCATGGGGCTCGGTAGCTGTGTCGTTCTGCTACTCGTAACGATGTCGGCTGTCGATAGCGGCGGAGTGCAACCTGCCTTTGTGCTTTGCGATGCTAGTGCAGGTCAAAGAACCCTGAACGGTCTAAATAAATTCGAAGCTTTCTATTGCGACTGCCTTGCTGCCAGAGTTTAGCTCTTAAACGTGAACTCTATCAATTTATTACCGTTTACGGTGTCCACCCTTGATATTTTTTGAGGAATGTTCGGCCTCCGGTATAATACATACAGAGGTGTCCATGTGAGCAGCAGCTTTCGTGTACGCCCCTTTTTTTACAAGCCTATTCATTCAGCGAGACGCATGGGAGAGGGCTTTCTGCTGTAGTCATTTACATCAAATAGTTGTTTGTGTGTTTACAGTTCTCTTATCACCGCAAATTTTGTGCAATTTTCTGCAAGGCATGTCTTGAGCGTCTGTGCTTCGTTGCAGTTTCACAAGTCGCTCTTCTATGATACTTATAAACTTTTGACGCCGGCATTGTTTTGAACGCCTGTAATTCATACCGTCCTATCTGCAAATCAATCGGGAGCCAATAAAGGTGGAAGCACACTGGCGTCGCTCCTGACGTGTCTATAAGGTAAGCATATGCGGCAGCGAACAGGCTCCAGCCGAATGAGGCACCACATTTCACATTTGATGCTGCACTTTAGGAAATGTGAAATTCGAGAGCTACATGTAGTCCGTCAGTATGCTGAAAGAAAATACAGAACAATATCAACGTATAATCCCGCCCTCTGTCGCCGAGCTTAACGACACAAAGCGACACCTCGTGAGGTTAGGGAAGCAGAGATGGAGGCAGTTCTGTTCATCGCTGGATCTTCGCGAGCCTGTATCGCGAATTTGGCATGTTGTCATAAGTTTGCGTTCACCCCCGCAAAAAATGCACCCTTTCCTTGCCTTAGCCCTTTACCAATGCCGCACTGAAGCAGAGGTAGCGGAATATTTTTTGCAAAATGGTCGTGGGCGCGACTCGGGCATCATCACCAAGTTCGGAGGTTTTTGCGCCACCTCTGCAACATGACCATTACGACTTGCTCTTCACGATGCCTGAATTAGAAGCCGCTCTTGCCTCGTGTATGCATTCATCTGCACTTGGTCCTTGGTATGGATGGTCACTCTGCGCTGCTTAATTACTACAATAACATATGGATTTACAGTAATGTTCCAGAACACTGGAAGATCAGCCGTCTGGTTGCTCTTCTGAAGCCTGGAAAGCGTTCTTATGAGCTTACCTCATGTCGGCCAGTTGCCCTTGCAAGCTGTGTTGGAAAATTTATGGAGCGAATGGCGTTGTCGAGGCTTAAGTGGCACCCAGAGAGCAATTCCCTTTATCCAGACATAATGACCGGGTTTCGGAGGGGACGATCTTCAATCGACAGCGTCATCCACCTTGTGCGGCACAGTAGAACATGAAAAGCGCCACCGCAGACTCATAGCGGCTGTCTTCTTGGACATCAAAGGGGCTTACGACAATGTCCTTCATGACGCAAGTCTTTATGCACTTGACGAGTTGGGTGTTGGCGGCCGGCTCTACTTGTGGATTGTGAGCTGTCTCAGCGTCCGCTCAGTTCACATGTTTACGCCTGATGGACAGACCACTCATCATGTAGGTCTACCGCGGAGTTCCGCAGGGAGCAGTCCTCAGCTCAACATTATTTAACGTTGTGCTGATTGGTTTGGTGAGTGAACTACCGGCTAACGTTCATACCAGTGCATATGCTGATGCCATCTGCATCTGGGCTTCTGGTTCGACACGCCCACAAATGCGTGCAAGATTGCAGCCAGCTGTGATATGTACATCGAGATACCTACGGCGCCAAGGTTTATTCCTAGCTCCGGAAATTTGTGCTGCTGTCGCATTCACGCGCACATCTATTTGCCGCTACCCGATAACACTATACGGAGCGGAGATACATCATATCTCCCACCACATATTCTTAGCCATTATTATTGACTGTGGTCTGTCTTTGTCGAAGGACTGCAGCGGTAGCCTTGTGGTTGAGCATCAGCCTCTCATGCGGGAGGTGCGGGGTTCGATCCCCAGTGCCGCCGGATGCCCACCGGTGATACCATGGGTACGAGCTTTCGCTGGTCCGGTGCTCGGCTTAATCAGGGTGAAATGTTTGGGAAATGGGTCTTTGGCCCCACCTTGAGCAAACGAAAACACCTTGTGCCATGACGCTCTTTGGCCGCAGATATCCTTGCGCCATAAAAATTCACTATCATTATCATCATGTCTTTTTCGAGGCACATCAATATGCTAATGAAAAGACTGACTAGTTTTTGCCAAGTTCTTAGCTTTGTAGCAGGTATGAAATGGGGTCCAACGAAGCGCTCTTTATTAAGATTATACCAGACTCTGTAGGCTACACCTTATACAGCGTCCCAGTACTAATATTGACATTTCTTGCTTTCGGTCTTTAGAGAGCGTTTAAGCGCAGGCGCTCAATGCATGCCTTGGATTGCTTCAGTGCGTCTCTAACAAAGGCACGCTTGAGGAAGCACGTGCCTACCGAAAATCGATATAATGATCACATTAACCACTTCAGGTGTATTTACGTTTCCTTACTCGACACCGTTGTCATCCACCGACGAAGATTCTGCATGACTGGTCGGGTAGCGGTTTTTCAAGTGTACACCGCTGCCATCAGCCTCAAATACCATCAGGCTATGCCCTTCCATATCATCCGTCAAGCAACCCTGGGTGATGGCTCAGCCTTCAGTATGTCTGCATGTTCCCGGAATACTAATGAAATCCATGATACCAGTCTGTGCACTGAAGCAACTTGCTATCGCGTGTATCTGGAAATATCAGAACTGCGATCATGTATACACAGACTGATCTGTGCCTCCAAAGGCGTCGACAACAGCTGTGGTGATACGCGCTCGGCAGATAACTCAAATTCGTTTTCGGTCATATTTTAACGTCAACCGCTGCTGAACTTCTGGCTATTAGGGAAGCGATTCGGCGTATCTGCGGGGAACAACCTCAAATGTGGCGTATATTCACTCACTCCACGCCCGGACTACAGATTTTAGGACGGTTTCTACGTCACACCACCTACCAGTCTCTGGCAACAGAGATCACTGAGCTCCTTTAATCTGCTCAAAAAAAAGGTCACAGAATAGTATTTGAATGGATCTCTGTACACTGCGGGCTTGATAGAAATGAGAAGGCCGATGCTGGAGAAAAGAGCGCTCTCAGCAATGACCTCCGTACAGTTCTGCCTTTCTCGAAACCGGACATCACTTGTATTCTTTAGGACTTTATGAAGGGTGGGACGGAGAGATACTGTGCCCAGCCCAAGTACTCGGCACATCCTCAGCGCATCCAGTACTCGGCACATCCAGTACTCGGCACAGGAAACTCAGCACATCCGCCTGAAATGATTAGAATCGAGTATGAAATTTTGGGTACCGCGTGAAATTCCGTGGCCTTATGCAAGCTTGACGCATAGACTTCGTTTAGACATCGCTTTCACGCGAAATCACTTACATTTAATTGGACGATCGGACACCCCGGGCTGTTCCACTTGTGGCATGGCAGAGACTGTGACCCTTGTGTTGCTGGTTTGTCCGGTATATGCGCGCCAAACACTCAACGTTGGCTGCTTCCTTAAGCGTTTGGACAGTAGGCACACTCTCTGAGGACTTACTGCTAGGTGCTTGGCCACTGAGTTGGCATGTAGCCCCAGCAATGCGGGCGTTTTCGAACTTTTTTTTTGGTGACACGGGCCTGGACTCGCGATTGTGATGTCATCGTATGTGCGTGCACCTACTCTCATCTCTCTTACCACCACATCCATCACGACCCTCTTTTTTCTCCTCCCCTCCCTCAGTGAAGAGTAGCAGGCCAGATATCAATCTTTCCGGCCGACCTCTTTGTTTTGTTTCATTAAATTTGTCTAGCTATCTTGCGCGATCCAGGTTGCTCTTCCCAGCAACCTCTCACAAACAACCTTTTATTGAACTGCCACCTGCCACGATGCACAGCTTGCTCATAATCCGGTCGGCAGGTTGGGATGATGCCGCGAGGTCACGTGACCAAGGTGCCCCGCTTATCTCTGAGGTTGCTTCTCTGCGGATTTTTTGAGCATTATTGCTCACGGTGAACGGCGCGATGATGACGCAGGATTTTCTGCGACACGAACTCCTTGACGCTAGGTAGGTAGGTAAACTCTTTTATTGCGCCCAAAAACAGGGGACCAGTCAAAGGACCGGTTGCGCTGACTTAGAGGAGGTCGGCGGGGATCCTTTGGGATGCCGCGGCCTCCACCGCGCGCTGGATAAGCCAGCGTTGGTCTGCTGGCTTGGAAGTACACAGGAGAGACTCCCACGTCTCTGGGGTGTTTGCGTTGTCTGTGTTGTAATGTGTACAAGTCCACACCATGTGTATGAGTGTGGCCGGAGTTGAGCAGTGTTTACACATGGGGGCTATCTGTTCCGGAAAGATCCTGCTGTATAAGAGGGGGTGTGGGAAGCTGCCAGTTTGTAGTTTGCGCCATTGGACGGCCTCGCGTCTTGTTAGATCGCGGTGTGCGGGAGGATATGTGCACCTTTGGAGTCGGTAGTGCTGGAGTATGTCCGTGTAAGTGGTGAGTAGAGAAGCGCGTAGGATATTAGTGTCAGCGGAAGCAGGGTGGCTGATCATACTCTCGGCTCGGCAGCTGAGATCTCGAGCGAGAGTGTGTGCCTGGGCGTTTCCGCTGAGCGACTCGTGGGCTGGAGCCCAAAGAAGTAAGCGAGATGTGGAAGAGGGTGCTGTAGAACGTAGAATGTGTAACGCCTGGCAAGAGATACGGCCAGCATCGTAATTGCGAATAGCCTGTTGAGAGTCACTGATGACGACTTTGGTATTAGGGTCGGCTAGCGCGAGCGCAATGGCAACCTCCTCAGCTGCGGTGACTGTTTCTGCATTGCGAATGCTGCAGGCTGTGTACCAGCTGCGGTGAGGGGCGAGAGCTACCGCCACCATCGCTGGCCTCGATGGATGGTAAGAGGCGTCCGTATACGGGACGTCAGGACGTCCGCTGAAGCGTTTCTCGAACTGACGAGCCCGGTCGGCCCGTCTCTCGGCGTGGTGTTCCGGGTGCATCCGTTTGGGAATGGGAGGAATGCGGAGATTTAGGCGATATTCCGGTGTAAGTTCAGCGTAACTTGGGGCCGATCTCGGCGGGGAGATCCCAACTTGCTGCTGTACCGCTCGGCCAGCGTGTGTGAGTGAGAGCCGCTCATACTGGGCGGTGAGGGTTGCTTCGATCAGTTCGCTCACGGTATTGGAGATTCCGAGAGCCATGAGCTTATGGGTAGCTGTGGACATCGGAAGACCTAGGGCCGTCTTGTATGCTTTTCGAAGTGACGCGTCTAGCCGTTCGCTTTCGGCACGAGTGAGACGTAAGTAGGGTCCAGAGTAGGTGATGCGGGAGCAGACGAAAGCTTGAACGAGGCGCAGGAGGTTGGACTCTCGCATGCCATGATGCTTGTTGGAGATTCGCTTAAGGAGGCGTCCGATCTGCACAACCGACTGGTCGATGCGTTGGAACGTGATGTTGTTGCTGCCGTTGGCCTGTAGATGCAAGCCCAGGATCCTGATGTTGTCTGTTCGAGGAATCGGGTTTCCTTGCACCTGGAGGTTGATGTCCGGAAGTATCTTTGAAGGGCGTCGTCCCGGGGAAGGAATGATGATATACTCGGACTTTGTCGCCGAGCACGTGAGGCCAACTGTACTTAGATAATCTCCGATCCGTTCGATCGCGGTCTGTAAAGTCTCTTCAATCTGGCCGTCACTGCCGCGCGTGATCCAAAGTGTGAGGTCGTCAGCATAAATGCTGTGATGCAGGTGGGGGATGTCGGCCAGTAGCTTCGGCAGGCCTATCAGTGCGACGTTAAAAAGCATCGGCGAAAGTACGGCGCCTTGCGGCATGCCACGGTTTCCCGGAGAGATGATGGAAGGATCTCCCGTGCCGGCTTTAAGTTGCACTGTGCGGTCGGTGAGAAAGTTTCGGATGTACGCATACATGCGATGTCCGACAGCGAGAGCTTGAAGTTGTTGAAGAATCGCTTCATGGAGGACGTTGTCGAATGCCTTGGCAACATCGAGGCCGACGATGACTTTCGTGTCTAGTGTACGTCTCATGACTGCCTGATGATGGAGAAGAAGCATAATGTCCGGGGCTGCTAAATGAGGGCGGAAGCCGAACATAGTGTCTGGTAGAAGATGGTTGTCTTCAAGGTATCGTGAGAGTCTGGTCTGGATAACGTGTTCCATCAGCTTCCCAACGCAGGACGTGAGAGAGATGGGACGGAGGTTGGCCAAGGTTGGTGGTTTGCCTGGCTTGGGGATGAGGACTAGATTGGCGCATTTCCACTCTTGAGGGATGGTACCGCTGGCCCAACAATCTTGAAAATAGTCGGTAAGAACATGAATGGAAATTGACATCGCGCCAACAGCGTCGTCTGCCCGCGACGTCTGCTAGTGCGCGCTGCACGACGGGATTGCACCGCGCTCCACCGGCTCCACTGTCGGTCTCCACGGTGGCGCGCACGCGTGTCGTGCTCGTCCCAGCCGAACGTGCGGCACTGCACGAGTGGCATCCAGCCGAACGTGGGGCAGCGCACGAGTGCGTGGATAACTCCACGAGTGCCGTCAGCCGAAGACACCATTGAGTGCCTCGATGCGCGCGCTCCCCTCCGCCGTCGTGCGCGCGCATCGAGGCACACCAACTTCACTTTCTGCGCATTCCTTGCGCTGTGTTTCGCTTTTTAACGCGGTAGCGTCAAGGATGCGTCGTCTAGATTCCTAAGCATTTTATTTGAAATGCGGTCAGGACCGGCTTCGGATGCGCGCGCACGACGGCGGAGGGGAGCGCGCGCATCGAGGCACTCGTGGAGTTATGCACGCACTCGTGCGCTGCCCCACGTTCGGCTGGATGCCACTCGTGCAGTGCCGCACGTTCGGCTGGGACGAGCACGACACGCGTGCGCGCCACCGTGGAGACCGACGGTGGAGCCGGTGGAGCGCGGTGCAATCCCGTCGTGCAGCGCGCACTAGCAGACGTCGCGGGCAGACGACGCTGTTGGCGCGATGTCAATTCCACTACAAAATGGCCGATAGGATGCATCGAAGAAGAGAAAAAAACTGACGAAGCATCACAAGTGGGCATATTTTAAAGAAAGGTTGCATATTGTATCGGCTGCAATAAATTTATTCGCGCTGCAATCACGCAGCCACCGGCCGACGAGCCATGTGCCTTGCCCTTATGAAAAAATTAAAGGTTTGTCAATATTTTTAGTGCAGCGAACGGCAGATGCGGTTCATCCGGCATGCCTGCACTTTATGAGATCATACTTTTTGTGAACGTGAACATAGGTTAAAGGTAAATTGCCGCGAATCTTTGCTGAAGTTAGTCAGCAGTACTTCGGCCCGACCATTGCCGAAATGTGCGATGCCTCTTGCGATGCTGATTCCTCGGTCTAGAAGCAACTGCATGTTCCCCTCGAAGATGGCTTCAGCGTTATTGGCTTTCGTGGCGCCTACGGTCACGATAACGTTTGAACGGGGTGGGGCGCTCACTTCTTCCTCAAGGACACTCAGAGCAACGTCATTCTCAGAGTTCTCATCGAAGGGATGGCCTAGTCCGTCGAAAGCGTGATCAGCTTGGATCGCAGGTCGATGATCGCCCGATGCTCATTAAGGAAATTCATGCCCAAGATCACTTCGCGGGAACATTGCCGTAGCACAACGAAGTTCGCAGGAATAGGTATGTACTTGTGTGACCTCGGCGTGTGACCTCGTGTGAATAGGTGTGACCTCGGCGTCGGGTCACGGCTTCGTCGGGTATGGGAATCGTGGGTAGAACGTGTAATCGAAGCTTTTCTCGGCAGCGGCGTCGTTTTGAATGCGGTTGGCGTCGTGTCACTGTATGCGGTGTCGGCGTCTCCAGGGCGGCGTCTTCGTGCGGCATGGTCGTTGGGGGATCTTCGGTGTTCCGCTCAGGACCTCGGCAAAATCACGAGTGCTCACTCAGGCTCAGTCACAAAAATTTAGTAAACCTACGTGCTCACTAAATCTGCCACTCACAGAAGCCTGGACTCACTCGAATTCATAAACTCAAACTCACTTAGGATTACAACTCACTTGGGCTCACTCAGGCTCACAAATCATCAGGGGTGAACAACCGATAACGACTCACGACTCATTCATACTCACGACTCATCTGGGCTCACACACTCATTTCAACTCACGAGTCATTTGGTCTCACTCACTCATTTCGACTCACGACTCATCTGGGCTCACTCATTTGGACTCACGACTCATCTAGGCTTACTCATTTCGACTCACGACTCATCGGGCTCATTCATTCGGGCTCACTGGCCCATTTCAACTGATGTCTAAGCCAGTCTCACCTTGACTCACGACTCCTATAAGCTCACACATGGGACAGCAGAATGTGTTCTACGCCGGCATACATGTTACGCGCCTGAAGGAACATTTAAATGGGGCGACTATGGCACCTGTACTTGCACTTTTATGTTTTGTGCTCTACAATTCACTAACCATTTTGGACAACATTTTAGATTATAGCTAAGAAGTTCTGTTGGTGTTTCAATATTTTTACCTGTACTGTCTTTTTTGTTTTTATGCTGTGTTGCGCTTTGTCCGGAATAAATCCCATTATCAAGCTTTTAAATCCGGCTGTTTCAGTCTTTAAAACATATATTAAACCCGGCGGCGGGAGAGCGGCGGGAGCCTCCCGTAAGGACTTTGTTTAGAACTGCTACGTTACTGTTACTTCCTTTACTCCTATATACAGTTCTAATAAACTAATTTTCCTATTATAAAACGTTTCTTCTGTGCGACCCATTCTCCGTTATTATCCTTTAACCGATCCCATTTTGCGCATACTGTTTAGTTTTATTGTTAGGGTTGCATCCTCTGCGGTTTTCGTTCTTATCCGCACTTCATGGACACGAGTAAAAATTGTGGCTTCGAGTGTGTGATGAGCCCCACCAAACACCTTGGGTCCAAGCTTCACCTTTCGACCACGGACAAACGCTTGTGCAGCGGCACGGATCGCACACGGCATCTGCAGGTAAGATTATGCGGGCACTTAAATAATCTTATGATGCCCAAGTGCGAGAGCGCTGACTGTTGCTGAATTGTGGTCGGGGACTTGGGAGGCGACCCGCTGCGGTGGATCAGTGGTTAGGGCGCTCGGATACTGATCCGGAGTACCCGGGTTAAACCCGACCGCGGCAGGCGGTTTTCGATGGACGCGAAACGAAAAGGTGCCCGTGTGCTGTGCGATGCCAGTGCACGTTAAAGATCCCCAGGTGGTCGAAATTATTCCGGAGCCCTCCACTACGGCACCTCTTTTCCCTTTCTTCTCCGAGTCGCTCCTTTATCCCTTCCCTTACGGCGCGGTTCAGCTGTCCGCCTAGATGTGAGACAGACACTGCGCCGCTTCATTTCCCCAACAACCAATTTTCATTTTACTTGGAAGGTGAATGTTTTTTCGCTGCAGGAGCTCACTTCGCACGTTTCGCTGCGTTCCGATGGTCGCATACTTAGTCGGCAGTCAAATGCTGCCTCCGGCCAGCTTTGCTGTCCCGCCTCATGATGTAGACGTCAGCGATTCAACTGAAGTCTAACTCACCGCGGCGGCGAGTACCTTTCCTTTTTTGTAATCTCTCGCCGCGTTTACTTGGATATAGCAATGTAGTATCGTATTTTCTAACGTATCTCGTGGAGGCGACACGCCACTGTTTACAAGTACGTGCATCGACTCAGGTGGGAGTGGGACAGTGGCCCAGTGCCACGGCTGGGATCATGCGGTGAGGGGGGGTGGGGTGGAGGGGCGAGCAGTTCTCATTTTGAGCGTGGTGTTACGTTTGGAGACGCCAACATGCCAAGAATATTCAAGCCACTGAGAAGCATCAATCGACAGAGGCTTCAAAGGGCCGTCGACGTGGTTGCAGCACCACGAGTGCAGGGGGTGGCGTCTACAAGGGACCTCCCCCCCCCCCCCCCCCGCTGTTTACGGGGTGAAACGGCCCTCCGCTGCCTTAGAACGTCTTTCGGAAACCTGTCATTTTTTCCCGACGCCGGACCCACCCGGGACATAACGGTCTTTTTCCCGGAGCGGACGGCGGGGGTGCCGGCTAGCGGCGCGGGGATGCAAATGAGCCGTGGCAAATGCGGCCGTGTTTGACTAAGCCAAAGACGCCGGAATCCTCGTGCTTCGAAAACAACCTCGTCTTAGACTAAGTGCTTTTTCCTATACGTGGAACCTTCTGCAAACTTCAGTGGCAACCTTTAATTCCCACGCTACCGCTGTGAAGTGCAGGTGGCTGACCTTCGACGCTGCTTGGGACCCGCTTGGGGCTATTTATCACTGCTTCCTGGACAGCGCGGACCATAACTTGCCAGAAGTGGCAAGAGTGTGTTGTTGGGGGCGTCCTGGAAGGCGGACCCTAAAGACTGGACACGTGATCTACATCACAGTGATTCGACGCATTTTTAATGAACTAAATTCCCCAACTAGGGATCTGGGGACAGCGGACCCTATTTAAGCAGCGATCTGGCGTGTGATCAGCCAGCTCCCGATTCACTCTTTCGAACTATGTAAAAATGTAAATAAACCCTTTCAGTCTCTTCTTCACCTCGAAGACCATCTCATCTCTTCGTCACCCCACAACAGCAGTCTCCCGTTCCGGAGCCCGTGGACATCGACCTTGGCGAGAGACGGCCCAGGCGAACCAGGGGCCCGCATCTAACAACTGATGGCAGCGGTGGGATCGAAGCGCAATCCCCCAACACCGGTTTCCTGCTACGGGATACAAGCCCCACTCCTAACAGTGGTCTGGATTGTTATCTGAGTGAGGGGCTGCCCACAAACCTGTTTCCATCATCGCGGAAGACGCCATGCCCTTCTCGGAAGGGGACAGTCGCATTGATAATGATGACGCCACTCGCGTGCGGCGTCTGTGCCACACATTCTGCCACGCGTGCCTGTCACGGCTTTCTGGCTACAGCGCGGTTTTCGCACAAAAAGCCAAGTAAGAGGCCTAGAGTCCTGTAGCATGTAGATCTGAGGCCGCTGCATGTGTTCCGCAACCAATTAAGAAGCAGCAAAGGAAGATATACAGCAACCGTATTACAGCAAGCCACAGGTAATATCCGATGAGACCAAGTGTGGCGGCCGATAAACTTTTCTCGTGTTTTAATAATCTAGAGTGCCACAGCTACAGAAATTACGTATCAGGAAACAATGAAATTGCTTTGCATCATCATCTTCATCAGAAGCGTAGTAAGTATTACAAGTTCACAGGAAACTCGACCGGACTGACCACGATTGATCATGAGGTGAATGTGAGGCCGGACTCACCACGACTCAGATCATGAACTTAATGTGAGCCCGGACTCACCAGAACTGAGATAATGATCTGAACGGGAGTCCGGATTCATAACTCAGATCATGATCTGAATGCTAGCCCGGACTCACCACGACTCAAAACAATCTGAATGTGAACACAAACACATGACTCAGATCATGATATGGATATGAATCTGGACTCACTCACGAGTCAGATCATGGTGTGAATGTGAGTCCGAACTCATTCACGACCCAGATCATGGTATGAAATGAGCCTGAGTGAGCCCGGGTGAGTCCACTCATGAGTGAGTTTGTCGACCTACGGTTTGGTCTAACGCTAGGCCGAACGCCGGCGCCACGCCGCTGGGACCCGCTCGCCACGTAGACCACCCAGAACGATCGCATCATGGAATGCGCCGTAGAGGGCGAAGACATTACTCCGGCGCAGCTTGCCGAAATAAAATGGAAGACCGTTTTTAACCTGCAAGAACGCTACCGGCGCCCCGGATCGAAGAACGCCTTTCACGGGAACGCAGACCCGACGAACGCGCTTGTGACGCCGGGGAAAGAGCACGGCACCGCTACCGGCGTTCCTCGTAACGAAGGCAAGTCCAAATCCGCTCTTCGGAAAAGTACATCTGCCCGACGTAGGCAGGCGCCACTCCCACATCTACCAGGAAACGACTATAAAGTCGTCGTCAGACCGCGAGGCATGGACTTGCGCCCCGTTGCGCCGCGCAACGTTCTCAGAGCTACCTGTGTAGCGTTCGACCTACCGCTTGAAGAGGTACGTGGTGAATGAAGACAGTCTTCGTGTCAACAGTTAACAACACATTTATCATTAGCACACCGAATAAGCTCAGGGCTTCCGTGTACAGCAACCTGAGACTGCCCAAGATGGGCGACAAAGCATACGAGGTGACATCATACGTGTCAGCGCCGGACGACTCCACGAGAGGCGTCATTTATTATGCGTACGATGGTGGGACAGCCCATGAGGTCCGACAGGGATTCCTGAAGCGCAACCACGGGATTCCGGTGGTGGATGCTCGCCGCCTCGAACAGTCAATGTCCATCCTGGTGACATTCGCCGGCAAGAAGGCTCCAGATACCATCTGCTATTGGGAGAGTCCTTTCCGTGTGCACCTGTACAGGGAGCAGGTCGAAACCAGTTTCAACTCCAGAAGAGTCGGTCATCGGGCAGACGTCTGCTACAAACCCAGGACTCAACTGTGCCGCAGATGTGGCAAAGAACTCCCTACCCCAGCCGAGGGGGAAGGTACATCTGCACGCCAAAGTGCATAGTGTGCAAAGGCGCCCACAACATCGGGAGCAGAAACAGCAAGCGTCGCTTCGTAGACCGCCGCCCCAGACACAACCGACAACAAAAGAAGCAAAATGAAGAAAGCGACCAGCAGTACGGACACAAATCGCGTCCCAGAGAAAAGGCTGGCAACCGATTGTCAAGCCACCGTCGGGGCAGCAATTCCCGCGACAGATCCACCTCTTCCCCACCGCTGTCGTCGAGCCAAGGTGCCAGTCCGAGGCAGGGAAGCAAGGACAAAAAGTATGGTGGGGCAGCCAGAAAAAGAATGTAAACCAATATGCCCCTGCCTGTGCCACTAAGTATAACAGGCTTAACCCAATGTAAGATAAATGATGAGGGATTGCTCCAATTAAGAATTTTGCATTGCAGAAAGAGACAAAAAAAAAGAGAAAAAAAAAGAGAAAAAAAGGGGGGATTCCACCATCCAGCTCCACCGCCGCCACGGGAACGAGCCAGGGAACCAGCGGATTTATTTCATTTTATGACATGAGGAGTAGTGAGTGAGAGAGTAGATGATTATATCAGTAGATGGGATGTGGTGGATCAGGGGTTTACATATTTTCTGGTCTGATTTAACAGGTGAGGTTGAATATAATTGAAGGTCTGATGTGGTAATCTTCTGATCTTGATATTCCTGGCTTTTGGTCGGTAATGTCCGGGGGTAGATGAGGTCGAGGATTCAAGGTCCACTGGGGTTCTGAAATGCTGGTAAAAAATTTTTTAGTGGCCCCTCCCCCCAGTGTTAGTGTGTTGGTGAGTCGTTATATTATTATTTTTTTTTCTGGTTTCGTTTAACTATTAGTTCGGTCCCTTACCCTCCTGGGTCCGGTCCCCTAGAGTTATATAAAGTTCGAAGAGCGAGAGAAAGAGAGAGAGAGGAAGAAGATGAAAAGAAGAAGGGGATAAATAAATAAAATAATATTGCTAATATTGGTAATAAATGAATTGTAAAGGGATATATATGTATTGTAAAGGAATATATACAGATATATATATATATATATATATATATATATATATATATATATATATATATATATATATATATATATATATATATATATATATAGTTAAATACACATGTACACATAAATATATACATGCGCGGGCGCGTACTTGCGCCATATGCACGTGTAAATAAGTGCCCACGCGCCAGGACACAGATACAAAAGGACTATGAATAAAGAGTAACGAAAGGTGAGAATGAGGTGTTTATGACATTTAGTTTCTTGTCGTAATGGATTCCAGCGTATTTGCTTTGTTGGGACTTTTCATACAGCCCTCAGAGTTCATGGTTGGGGCAGGGATGTGTTAGGTTATGGGTAAGGGTGGGAATGACGTGAACATGAATGGCGGGAAAATTAGAGATGGGGAATTGGTAGTGTGGCTTAAAATGTGTGAAGAGGGACGACAAGGAGTGAGAGTTCTATGCATGTTAGTTTTGGGAGTGGTCAGTTTGTTAAATTGAGTTTTTTTTTTCCTCTTCGTCCCCCCCACGAAGTTTCCCTAACTCTAGGAGGGGGTGGAGAGATAGTAGGATGACGCCCCGAAACCGGCCCCTTGCCCAACGTGTTTGATCTTCTTGAGTTTTGATTTCCTTGAAGTTCTTGAAGCCCGGGCTGGTTTTTTAGGCCCATAACCCGGGGGTCGCTATGTTGTGCGACTATACCACCCTCGACTTATCGGTAGTTGGTCGTGCGAGCTCGCATGTCTGCTGCCATGTTCTGGGGTAGTCTAGGAACGAGAGGCCTTGACCATTGCCCTGGTAGGACTGTGGGGAAGTCTGACTGTCCAATGGCAGCAGTGTTTTGCGCAGCAGGTTGTGTTGGTAGGAGTGTTGCCGTCCTGCCACTTGCGTGCCCTTAACGGACCACTTGCGAGAGCGCAGCACTGATTAGTACAACACACAGAGATGTTTCAGTGCCACTTGCGGGGCCCATTACGGGTAACCCGCTCTGGTGGTCTAAAAGGGGCAACAAGGCCCGGGCACATTGTGCTCAATGACTTGGGTGATGTTCAGTCCTGGCGATGGAGTTGGAATTGGGGCCGGCCCCACCGACAGCAGGAGGGGAGATCATTCTCCCTGTATTCCCTCCCCACCCCCCACCCCCAAAATTTTCTTATTTATTTGTTTATTTATTTTAAGTCAAAAGGAAAAGATTTAAAGGTTAGGACAGGAAGGAGGTGGGGTAGGAGTTTTGACAGTAAGAATTAGTGGGGTTGTTCTAGTTAGTGAAGCCGCTGTGGTAGGATGGTTAAGTGGTTGTCTGGTTCTTGATGAGGTAATGGGTTGTGGTGGGGGAATGGGAGAGATGGGGTGAACACTGAGGGAAGGGAATTAAAGTTGGTCAATAGATATGTTTACTTTTTTCACGATTTCTTCCAGAATTTTGTATGTTTTAGGGTTCTTAATAATTTCGGGTTTATGGGCGATTGAATTGTTGGCAAATTCCTGTTCAATGGGACGTCTTTCGGATTCAGTGAGAGGGCAGTCTGTAAGGTAGTGATTGAAATTGGGTGCTGGGGAGTGGCATTCGCAGTTGCTGTCTGTGACCTTGTGGAAGCGGTGTAGATAGTGTGGGAAGCGTCCATGTTCTGTGATAGCCTGGCTGGTGTAGTAGTTCGTTGGAAAGTGTGGTGGAATATGTGCTGGGTTTTTGATCCATTGGTAGGTGGTGGTGCCGTGGCCGTGTGTATGCCAGTGTGCTGTCCATTGGTTATGTGCTGCTTTCCTTAGCTGTGTCTTGATAAATTGTTTTGTCATTGGAGTGTCCGTTATGTTGTTAATTTTGACTGCTTCCTTGGCAGCCTCGTCAGCCAGCTCATTCCCCACAATGCCTATGTGGACAGACGGAGGAGTGTGAGCAGAAGCAGGAATGGAAACTGCTCGAAGAAGCAGGTGAGCTGCCGGGTACGGCCTCTCAAAACTATACGGCGCACGAGAAGGGGCTCCTAGCTAAAATAGTCCAGAGACGAAACCATTGCGCAAATGCAGAGAGAGATGACCAACATTAAAAGGCTGCCCCCCGTCTCTCGCACTCCACCGTCCCCCGCGCTAAGCGATGTACCGTCCACCAGTAATGCGGTGGGGACGGATAGCCGCATTAACCTCAAAAGGCCGGCTCCTTCCGACGAGGGCCCCGGATCGAAACGCGCTGCGGAAGCGTCCCAAGAGGACAACCCGCAACCGACAATCAAACCTAAGGCTACAGACAGGATAAGAGCCGAAATGAACGCCCTCGAGAACAAATTTAGCGGTCTCGAGAAAAAAGTTAACAATCTTACGGTGGAAGTAACCCAGCTAGGTACAAACATCGCTACCTTTTTCTATCAAGCAGTGGAGCGCCTCGCGGCCTTGGAGGCAAGCCGTAACGTAATACCACCAGTCGCGACCTTGCCATAATCATCCCTCCCATATCCCACCACGGCCCCTCGCCAACAAATTGAAGTATGGCAATGGAACAGCAGGCGGTTCCGCAACAAACGAGGAAACCTGCAGTTTCACATCCAAAACCTAGGTAGACAACCGGACGTGATAGCCCTTGAAGAATCTAGCGGCCCGGCGAAATTAGCAGGCTATAAAGCATTCATTCCCCTCTCCAACGCAGTGACGACGCGACGACCTCGTTCTCTGCTACCTTTGTGCAACGCAACGTTACGGTGATACAACACACTATAGACAGTTCTAACGAACAATACACGTTACTAGAAATTGTGCCGAGGAAAAAGGGAGGCGCAGATCTCTTTATTCTGAACTTATACAGTTTCCCGAAAGACAGAGGGTATGGAATTCTCGACCTACTGCTTAATGCCACGCGACTGGCCGCCAGGACACAACTCCTGGTGGTTGGCGACTTCAACGCCCAACATTCAGCTTGGGGTTATCGAAAAAGCAACCCCAAGAGCACCAATCTGTGACAAACGATCCGAAACCTGGGCCTCTCAATACTTGACGATTCCAAAGAAAACACGCGGGTCGGAAATAGTGTTAGCATAGATACGTCACCGGATCTCACACTCGCCGAAAACATTCGCGACGCCCGCTGGTCCAACACAAAACACACGCTGGGATGCGATCATTACATACTAGCCACGACATTTGACACGAAATTTCACAAAGTGCACTCCACGCGCACTCGCATTACCGACCGGGATAGGTTCAGACGCTTACGAGAGCAGACTTCCCCCTGTCAGATCAACAACCTAACGGAGTGGATCGCTGCACTCAAAGGCGACATCAAGACCACCACGGTCGAGATGCCTACTGAGAAGCCGCATCAAATGACACACTCCAAAATCCTCCATATGTGGAAAGCGCACGCCAGCCTGCTAAATTGCTGGAAGAAACAGAGACACAACAGAAACTTACGCAGGTGTATGGCGCTACTCGAGCGCCAGATCCAAACATACACACTAGAACTGCAAGAAAAACAATTGGGCCAAATATGTGATAATTTGTGTGCGGGAAAATGGGGTGCAAAAAGATATGGCTCTTGCTCCGCCACCTGCTCGACCCAACACACACAAAATCCACACAACGCGACCAACTCACGAGACTAATTCACCAGTATCAGGATACAAACGCAGAGCTACTCGCCGAATTGCAATAACGCTACCTGAACACGTCGCATACAGACCTTCTACCCGCATACGAGGGCCTCCCCAATGAGACCCTGTACGCAGACGTAGATGCCGAGTTCTGATTTACTCTGGGTCAGCTCCGTACCATCTCCGAAGCGGGAAAGGACGGAGTGTCGAACAAGACACTTAGAAACCTAGACCCTCAAGTCTGTCGCGGCTCTGAAAGACCAAATGAACACCTACAGGAGGGAAGGCGAGATCCCCCAGGAATGGAGGCATGCACGGGTGACCTTCATCCCCAAACCGCGAAGGAAGCTCTCGATCGAGAATCAGCGGCCCATCTCTCTAACGTGTTGCATCGGAAAACTCATGGAGCATGTGATCCTTAACAGACTGCAAAATTACGTGGACGACCGCGACCTACTTCCTTCCACAAAGATTGGCTTTAGGGCTAGATAGTCCATGCAGGACATGATGATCCAGCTTAAGAAGGACGTGCTAGACCCTCCACGCGGGACCGGGACGAAGGCAGTGCTCGGGCTAGACCTGAAGGCCTTCGACAACGGCTCGCATGAGGCCATCGTCACGAACCTCTCTAAAATAGACCCGGGAAAACGGACATTCAATTACGTTCGATCATTCCTATCCAAGCGGACCGCACAGCTTGCATTAGGTGACCCCAAATCGGAGCCCATTCCTCTAGGAAGCCGAGGCACGCAACAAGGCTCGGTGCTCTCGCCTTTCCTCTTTAACCTTGCACTCGTTACGCTACCCCCAAACTCGCCGCCATGCCTGGGCTGCAGCACACCTTATACGCGGACGACATCACCCTGTGGGTAACCACTGGGAATGACGGCCAAATAGAGGATACACTGCAGCAGGCGGTTGACATAATTGAAATTTACGCGTCGGGAGCGGGCCTTGAATGCTCGCACTCGAAATCGGAACTGATGGTTCTTCGGGCCAAGCCACGCGGTAGAAACGCAAACATGACCCTGCCGACCTCTCTGAATGTATATGTGCAAGGCCTTCCGGTCAAGGAGGTCCAAACCATACGCATACTGGGCATGTACATACAGACCAATCGCAAAAACACCGAAACAATCAACAGACTCACAGCAAGACTGTGGCTAATCAGACGGATTTCCAGCAAAAGACGAGGCATGAAAGATAAAGATCTATGTCGACTTTTGCAGGCTTTCGTGCTGAGCAGGATCGTCTACTCTCTCCCTT
This sequence comes from Amblyomma americanum, assembly GCF_052857255.1. Classification (NCBI taxonomy): domain Eukaryota; kingdom Metazoa; phylum Arthropoda; class Arachnida; order Ixodida; family Ixodidae; genus Amblyomma; species Amblyomma americanum. Next base: position 105,732,647 of record NC_135499.1, on the reverse strand, counting down.
AACTGTAACTGCAGCTCGCGGAAGGAACAAGGTCGAAGCTACAATCCGGCAAGCCTACAAGGCGGCCCGTGGGCTCCAGCACAGTACGTCCACGGAAAGGTTGCTGGCCATTGGGGTTCACAACACACTCTCGGAGCTGTGCGTGGCACACATCTTTTCCCAGCTCGGACGACTCACTAGTACGAGCGCTGGAAGGGCCATCCTATACAGACTAAAGATGTGCGAACAGCTCCCAGAGAGGGACGCGAAAACGCAGTTACCCACGCACATCAGGAAAGGTCTTTTGATTAAACCCCTACCCAAGAACATGCACCCCGTGCACCACGAAGGCCGACGCACAGCTAGGGCTCGCGCCCTACACACCAAATACGGCGGCCGAAACGACAATGTGGCGTACGTGGACGCAGCGGAATACCGACAAACCCAGAGAAAAACGTTTGCTCTGGTCGCGGTGAACGGAAATGGCGCCCCGTTGGCGGCCGCGTCGATAGAAACCACCTCCTCCGAGACGGCGGAGGAAGAAGCAATAGCCTTAGCTATAGCAAAGAAGCGTGCTGATATTATATTCAGCGACTCCAAAACAGCCATCGAAATTTCGCGAGGGGCCGTGTCACATCTACCTCACTCAGCATCCTTCAAAACACCCCCCTTCCGGTTAGAGAAGTTGAATTGATCTGAGCCCCGGCCCACTCGTCTAATCCAGGCAACGAGGCAGCTCACGCGCAAGCGCGAGGTTTCGTCGACTGGGCAGTGAGCGCACCCTCTGACCCGAATTTCACGAGGGACGGGTTGATCTCATTTCATGACATCAGCCATCACTTTAGGCTGGAGAGGCGCGCATATCCCCCTCCCCACAAATCATTAACAAAAGCGCAGGAAGTTACCGACTGCAAACACGCTCCCTTCTGAATCCGGCAGTGCTTCCCCTCATATACCCTTGCCAGTACGACCCAAACTGCCATAAATGTGGTGAAAGGGCCGCATAAGAGCACATTCTCTGGAACTGCGCAAATGATCCGCCTCTGGCGGAGTTGATGCAGCTCCCTTCTCCCGAGTGGTGGAAGGCCGTGCTGATCAGCTCGGATCCTAGAATTCAAGTACGGGCAATCGAGCGGGCCAATGAGGTCGCCGCCAGCTATAGACTAGCGGGCCTCCAGCATGTGTCTCCTGCAATCTGATTTCGACGCAATAAATGTTTTACAATCAATCAATTAACGTGCACTGACATCGCACAGCACACGAGCACCTTAGCGTTTCGCCTCCATCGAAAAGCGGCCGCCGCGGTCGGGTTCGACCCCGGGTACGCTGAATCAGTAGCCGATCGCCCTAACCATTGAGCCACCGCGGCGGGTGCGGCAATGATGGAACTTGTTTAATTTAGGCAAAGAGGAACGAGGAGCCGTCGTTGCTTACTGATTCATCCAATGCGGATGCCGCAGTGATTTCAAAGTTTTTCCAGAGCCGTGCACTCAGGCACCTCTTTCTCCTTTCCTTCTCTCAGTCCCTCCTTTATCCCTAACCTTACCGCATGGTTCAGGTGTCCGCCGAGGTGTGAGACAGATACTGGGCCATTTACTTTCCACAACGAAAACGAAAATGAAAATTGGTTCTTGGGGAAAGGAAATGGCGCAGTATCTGTCTCCAATATCGGCGGACACCTGAACCGCGCCGCAAGGGAATGGATAAAGGAGGGAGTGGAAGAAGAAAGGAAGAAAGAGGTGCCGTAATGGAGGACTCCGGAATAATTTCGACCACCTGGGGATCTTTAACGTGCACTGACATCGCACAACACACTGGCACCTTAGCGTTTCGCGTCCATCGAAACGCAGCCGCCGCGGTCGGGTTCGAACCCGGAAACTCCGGATCAGTAGCCGAGCGCCCTAACAACCGCCGTTTCCACAACCAATTTTCAATTTGGTCCACCTACCATCGAAATCTTGTATGCGACGGAAAGAAAAAACAAAATATTGCCACCACCATCTGGAAGACGTTGAAGTAACAGCGTTAGCTATGGCGGCCGCCATCTTGGATTTATCAGTGACGTCATCAATTGGTGGCCACCTTGGGTATATCAGTGACGTCACCAATCAATCACCATTTCGATATATTAATGACGCCACCACTCAGTCACCAATTGGGCTGCTATATCGATTTACTATGGGGGTCGCCATCTTGATTGGTCGGACAGAAAAGTCCACTCCGAAGGGAAGTGGTAGCAGACCCCAAGAAATCGAGAAACGTGATGAATAAGAGCTAACGCTCTTAAAGATTGTGGCCCCAATCCACGCTGTGAAGGTGACTGGACAGCGAAGCTGTGGTCTTTACATTCAATTTTTAGCCTTGCGTTTTTTGCTGACGACAAGGACACGAAAACGCAACCGTAATCTTTCCCAAGATTTCCTATTGTGTAAATATTTTGTGCATATTGCCTCTCCCCCTACCCTTTCTTCCTGTCTCCTCACCTCTTTCATTTCATTTCTCCATTCTGCCTGCTCTCCTTTATTTTCGCTGCCCCAGCTCAGGCGCTTCAGTATCGATGGCAGATGCCGGGGCTAGCAAAAATCTTATCCTTCCTTTTTATTATTATTTTATTAAACCACTACTTAATTTTAATAAACCACCGCTATATTAATCCCATCCCCAAAAATATGCACCCTGAACACCACGCCGCAAGGCGGAAAGCGCGGGCAAAAGCACTACACAAGAACTATTCTCAGCTCCAAAAGACAGTCTACGTCGATGCCGCGGAGTATCCTGACCAGGAAGCGGCTTTCGCGATAGGTATTGTCCGCAACTCGGGCAACCCCCTTGCAGCGGCCACTGTTAAGGCGAAGCACGCGGAGAAGGCTGAGGAGGCGGCTATCACCCTGGCCGTCGCCTCTACGGAAGCAAAATATATTCTCAGCGATTCCAAGACAGGCGTGCGAAATTTTGCGAAAGGCAGAATCCACGCTGCCACCATGTCTATTCTTGTGAGAAAGTCCAATCTTGCACCTAGTCGCCAGATTCAAATTATCTAAGTTCGTGCGCACTCGTCCCACCCGGGGAACGAAGCAGCCCACGATTTTGCCCGAGGTTTATCAACCGGGCTGTGTCCTGCCCAATTTTGAGGTCAGCCAGGGAGCGCATGGTCACGTATCACGACATAATTAAGCATTATCGTATTAATAGACATAAATACCCACTCCCGATGAGTCTCTGACCAAACCTCAGCAAGTGGTCTGGAGACAACTCGAGACACTTTCCCTGACCCTTATAAAAACTCCGTTATGTATCCGGGAGTATTCTCGCCCCAGTGTGAGGGGGCGCTGCAAGCGTTCGTCACGAGCGGACGTGCGATTCATGGGCTCCGTTGACAATCTTCGATTGTGGCGGATTAGAATATTGGATCACCATATATTTATCATCCACGAGTTGCCTTCAACGCCTGACACGGCCTGGTACCACCAGTGAGCCTGTGAGTGCCACATTTTCGGCGCTACAGCCTGTCTACTTCTCGTCACCCCGTGAGGAGCGCTAACCCTAACGGCCAAGGGGTTGGGGTGCCTTATCGCCGCGGAGACGCCGCTGCGCCCGCGGATGCGCGGCATAGCGTTCGCGCAACGCGGGTCTAACGACGCTCGCCAGTGAGTGCTCCCGCTTCATCCAGGACTGCCACGACCACGATGAATTCTCTAAGAGGCTACGACCCGACGGAGATGGACTTCAGTCATGTACCAACATCCCAGCAGCAGCTGATGCCCCCGCAGGATCTCCCGAAGGACGACAACAGCCATGGCTGGAACATATGGTCCCGGCGCAACAACGACAGAGCGGCACAAGCTAAATCCACACCTCCCAAGGAAGAGCAGGAGAAGAAAGAACGCCGAGAGCCTCCTGCACCGAGACCTCCGCGTCTACCGAGTCTCAAGAATTTTCCATACAAAGTCATCATCCGACCTAAAACCACGGTGGATCTGCAATCTGTGGCTCCACGCTCCTACGATCTCGAATTAGGGATCCAAGCAGCCCTCAACACCCCTCTACAAGAAAAGCCAACGCTGCGCGTTGTTAGCCAGCAGAACATTATAATGGTGTGTACTCACTGTGAGGAAGACGCGTTCCGTCTCGCCAAGCTTAATTGTCTGTACCTCGACGGCAAGAGTATAACGATCACCGCCTACGTTGCCTTGCCAGAGGATGTTTGCAGGGGTGTAATACATAATATCAAGCCTGAAGTGAGTAATGACTCTATCTTCCAAGACGTCTCCTCACCCAGCCATACAATCCTGGGAGCGCGCCGACTGGGCAAGACTACGTCGGCAGTCATCGTCTTCGCCGGGCAGAAGGTTCCCTTCACGGTCAACTACGGGTGGTCAGAGCGCCGCTGCTACATCTACCGTAAAACGAGGGCTGCTTTTATCAACTGTGGAACGCCAGGTCACCGAGCAGACGTCTGCCCGAAACCCAAGGGGGCTGCTTGCCAAACCTGTGGAACGCCGAGTCCAGATGAGACGCACGAGTGTACACCCGTTTGCGCGCTGTGCAAGGGTCCACACAAGACTTACGCAAAAGACTGCAAGGAGAAATTCCAGAGACCGCTGAACAAGAACACTAGTACCGCGTCATCAAACGCGTCATCAACAACAAAACTCGAAGATCAAGAAGGCAGGAGCAGGACGAGGCAGAAGAGGCAGCCTACATCGCGACGGCGAGGAGTGTCGTCATCAGTCTCCCACTCTCGTTCCGCCTCTCGCGGCCGTTCGAGCTCAAGACGCCGGGCAACAGGCTCCAACCAGAACGCCAGTCAAGTGGAGGCGGGTAAATAACAAGGGCAGGAGAACCTCAACAAGCCCATCGGGGCGCTGAAGAAGACGTCCTCGGGCCAGCTTTCAGATTCGAAGGTGAGCTTTGCAGAATGGCCTCCCCTTCCCTCCTCCTCCCCTCAGAATAACACGGAGTTAGCAGCACTCAAAAACGAGATAGAAAGTCTAAAAAAACAAGTGACCGCTTTAACAATCCAAAACCAAGAGCTTAAGCGAGCAACTACTAACGCAATAACGCCGGTAGCTCAGCCGACTCCTGAAAACCAAAAACAGCAGGCAGTACCTAGCTCCCAGCCTGCCTTAGGCGAGGTCTACCAACAAATCATCCAAGAACTGAGGTCCTTCAAGGAGGAGTTTCAAGCTTTTCCAATTTATGTGAACGCTCAATTCCAAGACATTCGAAATCAGATTGCAAACAACCGACGATACACGGAGACGGCAATTTCTGGACTTCGGAAGGAACCTGCGTATAAAAGGCATAAGTCGAAATTCGCTCGTACAATGCACGTGGACGAACCATCCGATACGGATTCAACATGCCAGCCAAACCTAGAGTAAAGATCTGGCAGTGGAACTGCCGAGGATACAGGAGAAAGCAGGCTGCTCTTAATCTCCTTCTATCTCAGGAATCTGACCCACCGGCAGCTATCCTAATTCAAGAACCCCACCTAATGCCTATGAAGCTCCAAGACTATGTGACTTATCAGCACGACCTGTTAACTGCCACGTTAGTGCACAAATTATACACTGCCATATTGCACGACACTTTCGAGCCGGATGTTGCGCACTGCTATATAACTATTCTTCCTCTCCAGAGAGGAGCGGCAAGCACGCACGTATTGAATGTATACAGCCCTCCAAAAGACAGGAACGCAAAATTGGGTTCCCTCATAAAGAAATTTCTGACCTTAGCGGGCCATGCCCCCTGCGTGATTGGAGGCGACTTCAACGCACCACACCCTTCATGGGGCTACCCGGCGGCGACACCGAAAGGCAGAAAACTAGAAGAAGTAGTGGCGCAAGAGGGGTTATCGATCCTCACCGATCCCACTTACCCTACGAGGCTGGGAAACAGTGTCAGTAGAGATACATGTCCTGACCTGACGTTCACCAAGAACATACAAAACGCCATTTGGAAGAATACCGAACAGCACCTGGGAAGCGATCACTTCATTCTCTCTCTGGAGATAAGCACAAACGCGTGCAAGCGCAAAATAGGTATCGCAAGAGTTACGAACTGGGACAGGTGGAGAAAGGCCCAGGCATCTACTGCAAATACTATTACCGACCTAGAGGAATGGGTTAAAGATGAGGTGCACTCTTTGAAAGCCTTTACAAAAGAGGTCTGCACGACAGAAGATTGCCCAGCGGTCGATCCGCACCTTCTACATTTATGGGAAGCGAGGCACTCATTGACAAAGAGATGGCGCAGACAACGGCTTAACCGCAAACTCAAGAAAAAAATAGAGGAGATAAACAAAAAGGCAGAATCCTATGCCATATCCTTAACCAGACAGAACTGGCATTCGCTCTGCGATGGTATTCAGGGGAAGCTAGGTGTGTCAAAGACTTGGAAGCTCCTACGTGTCCTAATCGACCCCAGCAGCAGCAAGTCGGCCACTAAAGACAAGCTCACGAAGATCGTACACACCACCCCGGGTACGGACACACAGTTGATCGAAAAGCTCAAGACCAGGTATCTGTGCACGGACCAAGTCGTGGAACAGCCGGAGTATCCTGGACTGCCAAATCCCAAGCTGGACCTCCCACTCACGAAAGAAGAAATCAAAGCAGAAATCGCGGCCATGAGAAAAAACGCAGCTCCAGGTCCAGATCAAATAACAGCGAAGCTCTTATTTAACCTCAGCGATGACACCATCACCGCGCTGGTGGAATGCTTTAACGAGCAGCATTGGGCTACAGGAACGTTACCAATATCCTGGAAGACAGCCGAGGTTCGGTTCATTCCGAAGGCGAACAAACCCCTTAAACTGGATAATCTACGACCGATATCGCTGACCTCGTGTTTGGGGAAGCTCATAGAGAGGGTCATCAACACGAGACTGAGTAGATACTTAGAAGAAAACAACCTCCTACCTAATACTTAATTCGGCTTTCGCCCTCACCTATCGACACAGAACGCCCTCTTGTACCTGTACAAAGACCTCCTTGAGACACCTCCCAAGTCACAGACAAGGGCCATCCTGGCACTTGATTTGAAAGGAGCGTTCGATAACGTTCTACATAAAAACATCCTGCAAAGCCTCGCCGATACCAACTGTGGCGCAAGAACCTACAACTATATCAAAAACTTCTTATCAGTCAGGCAAGCCACTATAAACTTCGGTGGAATAAAATCAGATCCCATCACTCTAGGCCCGAGGGGAACTCCGCAAGGGGCGGTACTGTCACCCCTCTTGTTCAATTTGGCTATGAAAGATCTACCAGGCCTTCTTTCCGAAATCCCCGGCGTCAAACACACATTATATGCGGATGATATCACTGTCTGGTGCAACACGGGGAGTGACGCCGAGATCGAGGAGCGTCTTCAAGCAGCAGCCGACACGGTGGACCGGTACGCCAGGGAGAGAGGTCTCCAGTGTGCGCCGGAAAAGTCCGAGTTGCTAATCCTGAAGAACCCGAGGACACCCCTAGCGCAGAACATCTCGGTGTATATAGAGAACCACCCAGTACAGAAACCCACGGAGATCAAGATACTAGGGCAGTATATCCCGCAGGGGCGACAGAACACCACCACTATGAAGAAGCTTACAACATCCACCGAGCAAATCCTCCGCATGATACATCGTATCCGAAATAAACACCATGGCATGAAGGAAAGGGACACCATCCGCTTAGTGCAAGCTTTCGTGATCTCTCGGATAATGTACGGGACGGCATTCCTTAACCTCTCCAGGTCGGAAATTGAAAAGTTGGAGGTACTCATCAGGAAAGCCTACAAGACGGCACTGGGGCTACCAAACTCCACGCCAACAGCAAAGCTCATGGCTCTAGGAGTACATAATACCCTCAAAGAGATGTGGGAAGCACAATGGTTCTCACAACTGAATCGGCTCGCACTCACAAAACCCGGCAGAGAACTGCTCGATAAAATCCATGTTAATCTGCCCTATACAATTGACCAAAGAGAAGAGGTCCCACGCGATGTGAGAAGACGCATAAACGTGCACCCCATTCCGCGGAATATGCATCCCGCATATAACACCGAGAGGAGGAAAGCAAGAGGTGAATCCCTGCAGAAGAAATGGGACAAGCAAATTAACACCCTTTACGTGGACGCAGCAGGACCAAATAATGGAGTCATGACTATTGTGGTCTCAACGCCTTCAGGGTCGATGGTGAACTGCGCCTCGGTGAAAACATCTAACCCCACTCACGCAGAGGAGGCAGCTATTGCATTAGCTGTAGCATCTAACCCCAACGCCGTTGTGCTCACTGATTCCCAGAACGCCTGTCGAAACTTCAATAACGGATTCATTCACAAGTCAGGGTTGTTATTGCTGACTAAGCATCCACCCAACCAGGTCTCAGTAATCTGGTTCCCCGGTCACCTGGAACTACCAGGAGGAAACGAAGCCGCCCACAGGCATGCCCGAGCTCTTCTATACCGGACGTCTCCCTCTGATGACCATGAAGGGTGCCGCGACCTAATAGGCTTAGCAGTGTATGCTGACAATCTTGCGCCATACAGAACAGCCAGAAAGGAGTACCCAACACCACACAAATCCCTCAACAAGTTAGAAGAGAACACCCTTAGGAGACTACAAACCAACACCTACCCAACACCAGCTAAATTACACCAGTGGTACCCTACACTATACTCTCCACAGTGTCCACATTGTGGAGCGGTAGCTAACCTCTACCATATGGTGTGGGCATGCCAATATAATCCCTTAGTTGACCCCATTCCCAACCCCTCGGAGGAGCAGTGGGAGGCTATTCTGCTCAGCGATGATCCTGACCGTCAGCACTGGCTGGTGGGGAGGGCCAGCGCAGCAGCAGCAGCCAGTGGACTACCGGACTAGGCGGTCCACCCACATGTTCGGAGAACATTGAAGAAATAAAGACGTTTGTAATCAATCAATCGCCCCAGTGTGAGATATGTGGTCTAGATAGCACCGACTTAACTCATATATTGCACGAATGTCCACGGGACACACCGCCGATGGACCTGCAGCTCTCGAACCGCGAAGAGTGGGAGGTTGCGGTGCTGAGCTCCTACCCGAAGACCCAATTCCAGGCCGTGAGCCGAGCTTTGGAAGTCGCCGAGCGCCAATGACTCCTGGTCACATCGCGCGACCAGCAGTGAAGCAGGGAAAGAAGAAAAGCGCAATGGAGACCACACTCGATCTACGAAAGGGCACTTTTGAATGAATTTTGACGAAAATAAATTTTTTACAACCACCACCACCACCAATAAACCACTACTACTACTGCTATACACGCGGGGAGAAGGAAAGTGCTTCGCTTAGGCGGCGTTATCATACATTGTGCGGTTCTCTCTTCACACGAGGGCTTCGAACGACGTCAACCCCTTTCGAAGCTGCTGGTGCTGGTGAAAACTTTATTTCACCAGCACCTTGGGCCCTCGTTTCCGGCAGCCTCGTTTCTGGGATTCCCGGAGGGGGCAACTGCAAACCTAATGTTTAGCGGAACGTGTAGTTGTAATTGTCGGCACCGCGCGTCGGAAATATTCGTTCCCTTATGGCATGGTATGGGTGTCAACAGATAAAGGTGAGACAGACGTCATTTCCTTTCCTTAAAAGCAATTTTCATTTCATTTTCCTTGCCTTAAGAGGCGGTTCGGCTGTCTATCAAGATATGTGCGACATGCGTCATTTTTTCCCTTAAATTGTCTAACGTGCAAGGCGTCGCGCCGAACGGACGATGGCGTTCCATGGACCCCTTGGCAACACTGCAACACGCTGTGGCGTCCCGCTCTTAAATATGGTGTTTTTTTTTGTTTTTGTAGCGAAAAGCTTCACACGCCAGCTTGTCGAGCCGTCAGCGGGGCCGCAAGTTTGACTTTGAATGTAGCTAGAGGTCAGCGGGGCCGCAAGTTTGACCTTGAATTTAGCTAAAGGTCAAACCATGAGCATAACTGGTGGTAGTAAGGTTCGACACATGACGTCAGCTACAGCAGCGACGCCAACTATCTCGACTTTGACTGACCTTGACCTTCGGTCAAGCGGGAAAGCGTCTGCCGGTATCGCATGCTCAGGTCATGAAAGTGTGTTCAGCATAAAACGCCGGTGCACTTCCATGAGTTCAGCGGAACGCTAGGTCTGATCGATGCGACGCATGCCGTGAAGAGCGGCAGATGAGCGCTCCATCACCGCGTTGCGGAGAGGAGGAAAGGAGGCATCCCAGGTGTGCTGCCCATACTACCTGGTGGACACCTCTCCCTCTCGAGCCATGCGGACGCGCTTCGCATGGGCTCCGTAACTTGTCGTTACCACGACGAATTCAAAGAGCGCATCGACCGAAGACTGGTACCAAATGAAGCGGAGCACCACCCGGATTCCGTGGATACCTCTCGCTACCAGGCAAGTGGGTTCTTTGCCGAATTATTGACGTAAATATTTTTTCGGACGCCGTGCTGGCAGATAGGCATAGTTACGACTACGGCACCGACCGTGCCGGGTAGGCCTAACGGCGACGCCGGTGCCGTGTACGGTCACACAAGATGATCCAAGCCATAGACGGGGAAGCTATAACGGAGGCAGAGCTCCTGGATGACGGATGAATCCCCGCAGCCCTCGCCGCACAAAAGAAATACAGGAAAAATAGGCAAGCCGCTAACAGAACGTCGCGAGTGCCCTAACCACTGAGCCATCGCGGTGGGTAGCGTTCATGATGTCCATGCCGGGATTTCGGGCTCGAAGTTCCGCCAGGATCTCCTCATCTGATTCTCTAGTGCAAGCGTTGAACATGATACCTTTGACAGAATCTTGTACATATAGGGCTTAACTTCCAAGAGTTGGTCCGCCATCTCGAAAGAGGTCAGACGACTGTAAACTTCGGCACGTTGCATATTTGTCGTGCAGATGGTCAGAGTGTTGTTCGACGGGTGTACTCAGAACCTATCATTCTTTATTGTCTCTGCTGCAGGCAGATTTAGCGCAGTGCAGATGGCTTTTTTGGATACCGTCTTCAGATCGATTGGCGTTCGCGGTCGTACGACGATTATGTAGTCGTCTTGCGGGAATTTCGGCACCGGGTTACCAGGCGGCGGACGCGGCCTGGGTGTGACAGATTTTCCATTCTTGGACGCCTTGCTGTGATCCGAGCGACGCCCCGGCCCGTCATCGTCTGAGGCCGGCCGGGCGTCCAGTCGGGGGCGACCTCTTGAGCTCGCGTGATGAGGGCCAGCTGCGTGTTTGTCTTGAACTGGCCAAGAGATTGTCCCATTCCTCCGCCGAGGAAGCTGGCAAGAGTGTCGTCGTCGGAGGTTTGCAAGCGCATTCCCATAAAATGTGGTCTTGGGTGGCGTGTGTCCCGTCACCGCTGTGCGGCATGCAGGGCCGTATTCACCGTTTGCGATTAAACATGCTTGGTAGGGGCTAAGAATGGCCTTTTTTGTAGGCGTCTGAGTGTCGTGCTTGCGCCCTGTCCAGGTCGGGGTGAGGGGTGGGATACGGGCGTCTTAGCTCGCGATAAAAGTTTGTATAATCCTCGCGTACGAGCGAGGCACCTCGGCGGGGGCGTCTGTTCCCGAGAGGTCTCCCGACCCCCGGTTGGTTAAACCTCGAGCAAGACTGTCCACTCCCTCGTTTCCGGAGTTTCCAGCCTGAGCCGGAACCAATACGAGATTGATGATGTGATCGATCGAGAGTTCGGTTGGATGGATGGATGGATGGATGGATGGATGGATGGATAGATACGCATTACGAGCGCGCCTACCGAGTTTTTGGGAAATTTTAAATGGCACTCTTCTTAGAATAGTTTTGGTGCGGGGATCCGCGATGGATGCACGTAAAGGAGCGAGCCTCGCTCAGGGACGTTTAGTAGCTCAATGAAATGTTCTCTGTTCTTGTCGGACTGCGCTGGGCTCCATGGACGCAGTGCACCAAGGCTAGTGGGAATGCCGTTCGGGATCAGGAGCCGTCTTTCTCGCACTTGGTCCTGACCACCGGACAGAGCACGTGGACTGGATAATTGAATTACACTCTCTTGAGCCGCAATCGTACGGGCAGCTGAAAGCTGAGTTGTAGTACTGCTTTTGCCAAAAGTAACCTCTGGCAACTGCCATACTAAAGCAGAGGGCGCCGACGGGAATCCCCACAATACGAGCTGTGAACTTCCCATGTGAAGAAGACACCGCTGACACTGCCAATGGTGGATCGTCGGTGCCGCACGATCAAGTACTCCACTTACCTCCACCTGATTGACATGCAAAATGACACCCGTGTGCAGCTCGAGTTCAGTGCTCGAACCCCAGAGGTTGGAATTCCGAAACTTCCCACTGCGGCTCCTGCTTATGTCTCAGTATCCTCCCACGACACGGTTTAGATGCCCACTGAAAGTGAGACAGTCATGGCGCCTTTCTTTTCCCCGAATGTAATTTCAATTTTTTAATATTCTCGAAAGCTTGGTGTTTTGCGCGCTCGTCATCGCCGCAGGTGCCCGTATGAATACCGCCTTGGCAACCGGCACATGGTCTACCTACCAGTGGTCAGGGCGCTCGGCTACTGATCCAGAGTTCCTGGATTCGAACCCGGCCGCAGCGGCCGCGTTTCGATAGAAGGCAAAACACAGAAGGCGTCCGTGTGCTGTGTGACGTCAGTGCACGTTAAAGATACCCAGGTGGTCAAAATTATTAATGCGCAGGCGTTTTATGGCTATGTTTACGGTTTCGTGTCATCACGAGCTTGTCATCACGATAACGTTCGAACAAAAGAAAAAGAATGGTTGCATTAATTAGATAGAGCATAAAAAAATATCGCAGGGGAAATCACGAGGCGCATGTGGGGTAGTTATTAATTAGAGCCAAAAATGTCTAAAAAGTGGGCGGAGCCGGACGAAATAGCCGGATTCGCCTATCTGCCTGAATAAGAGTTTTGCACTTTCTGGAAAATTTCTTCAGAAGTCACTACTTCATGGCCTTCAATGTCAGCGCTTTATATAACGGGCTCTCTACCGCACTTTAATTTCTTGTATACACCGAAATTTGGCTTAATAGTAAGTGGGTGCAGACACTCTGTAAACTACCTCCATAAATTCATTCATAAATGCACGAATTCAAAGTAATAAATTTCCTCTCTAGTGAAAAATTCCTCGTCAGCGGGTCCCGATGTACTCGTGTGGGTGCATTTATTTTTTTTTGTCTCTGTGGAAAACGGTCACTGATACAATCGCATAATGTGAAAGAAAGCGCAAGAAAAGGCAGGGCATCCCTTTTTACGCTGTTTTATGCCCCGTTGGAGGTGGTGGATTCAGAACCGATGCGCGCGCAGTATGTACTTGCACAACCATGCAAAAGATGAAGGCAGAAAAATGGGGGCACTGAATGAACAGATGATGCTTACCGATGACGGCAAATGGTAGAAGTTAAACAGATGCTATTCGTGGCCGCTAATGCCCAGGAGGTGGTGCCAGACCGAGGTTTCTATAATCCTATCGTGGTTGTCATGCATACGCTTGTGACGGTGCAAGATGATCTCGACTGGCATACTTGAGGTCCAGATGAGATAGTGAGCTGGACTTCGGCAGGCATCAACGAATACGCTGCATTACTTGACTGGCTTGCAGGTGCGCACCCTGCGCCTACCGCCTGATCTCAGTGAATGCGACGTAGTATGCCTGGGCCAAATGGCCCCATTTCCATTGTACGAGTATGGACTAGAAACTGGAATGGTGTCATGAGTTATCAGTTAAGGCCTCGGGGCGGCAACGTGGTTGGTGGTGAAGCAAATTTGACTGCCTGTAAAGAGCTAGGAAATTAGATATAAAACCAACAAAGCCATTTCACTCTCGATAGCGCAGCAATGCCATTGGAAGAGGCCTGGTTTGAGAACGCGCATTCTCGCTCGTCACACAGCGCTTACGCGGAATGTCTGGTCATTGCGATGACACCGCAGCCGCGCTACTCGGTGGAGCATCGGAAATGAACTTCCAACAGAGGCCCTTTTTGAGCGGAAGGGCACTTTCAATGCTGGGGCCCTTCATCTGGAATAAAGAGTAAACGTCCATGACATGCGGTCGGTATCCACCACGTTCAGACGCAGAAGCACTGGAGTTTTCTTTCTCTATGGCAGATAGTGTGACTTTCATAATTTCCTTGATTTGCTTCTCCCCCCTTTTTAATAGATAATGGTTTGGTTTATGGGGGTTTAACATCCCAAAGCGACTCAGGCTATGAGAAACGCCGTAGTGAAGGGCTCCGGGAATTTCGACCGCCTGGGGTTCTTTAACGTGCAGTGACATCGCACAGTACATGTGCCTCTAGAATTTCGCCGCCATCGAAATTCGACCTCCGCGGCCGGGGTCGAATCCGCGTCTTTCGGGCCAGCAGCCGAGCGCCGTAACCACTCAGTCACCGCGGCGACTCGTTGAATAGTTGATGCGTCATTTTTTATTGTGTGTAGACTAGCATTTTCGCCATTGGTGCTTTCTGAATTGACGGTCTACGCTTGAAATTTTGTACATCAGTTGTCCAATGTGGCAAACACACAGTTAGTATTTAGGACTTGATGCTGTGAGCAACACTTATAATGCTGAAAGGCTTCTAATGCTGTTCATAAGTTGTGCAATATGGCACGCATGAAATTTGCGGTCGGGACATGAGGCTGTGATCAGCACCATAATCATGAATCTCACAAACAATAACCCCAGGAATGCTATGATTTAATGTAGTTGCGTGATGCTGTGAATTGATGTAGTTGTGATTTGATGTAGAGTATGCGTCGAAACTCAGCACGAGAAGCGAGAGGAAGTCGAAACGCGAAAGCAGCATAATCGGCGCTGCTTGAACAATACCAGAAATATTTACCCTTAAAAAAGAAAGTTCCTTGACGACCCTGTTTCATTTATGCATAAAATATCATGGGCTTTGTGCAGGATCGATCAGTTCTCGGTGTGTATCTTGTGTCTTGAAAAATGGCTTTCCCAACGATCGAAGATTTAATCGCGAAGTGCTTTGAACTTGACCATATCTAGAAACATTGATGGAAGTCGTATACGTTTTTTTTCGGGCTGTTCGTATACTTGTGTCTCCTGAATTGAAGGAGCAGTTTCCTCCTTTCATAAATGAGGCGAACTGCTTCCTCACGCCTTGGAGACAGCTTTGTACACCTTAAGGGTCACAGAATGTTTCGTATCCATATCGTGCAGACTTCGGGGTGGTCGTTATGCCAGCGGAGAGGTTCACCATGAAAATGCAACCAAGGAAGGCAGCGAGAACGCCGTCCTTGCGCCAATTTCATCTCAGGCGAGGCGCACCAGACTAGCATGCCCAGCTACCAGGTAAGCACAGCGTCTTTACTGCCTGTGCCTTGGTTACCATTTCCCGGAGTGGGCGGGTTACTTTTGACCCGTCAACGGTTATTTTGCGCGAAGTGTGTTTTTCCTTGGCATCCGTATTAACCTCCTTCTGTAAGCCATCTTTGTATTCAGAGCGGCACGCCAAACATGACAATTAAGCTCGAACAGTGTGTATGCAGTTATATGGAATTAACAGAGAAAGATAGGTTTAACAACACCTGCTGACGGGCTAGATGGTGCATTGCAGATTGACAGAATAGATAGGTTTGAATCTATGTTTTACTGCTGGAACTTATAAATAAAAAAATGACCTCAGTAAAAAACAATTTCGCGGGCACGCCTAAATTTGCCCGATATGCAACATATAAGCGCATGTAATCAGATCAGTTTGGACCACCTGGCCTTCCTCGACGCACAAAACGATTCTACACCTAGTCGTGCATTGCAGTTCACCAGTGTATACCGTCGAACACGAATAATTGGAAAAATAGGCATACACTTTATAAACTGGAGTATTATCAGCTTCAAAATATGTAAAAAAATCAAGAATTTTAGAACATGTAAATAACGCTTTAAGCTGCAATGTTGAAAGGTTCCGCAGCTTGGGACGAAGATGATTTTGTTTGTAGCAATCTGTTTATCTCTACAGAAACTTTCTCTACTCGCTCGGACAGGCAGCTTTTCTCTGCTCGCCTTGCGAAGTGACCAGTTTCTTTTGGAGCCAGAATGAAATGTTACGCATATGGGCCACGCGCTTGGAAAGGACAGCCAGGAAAAAGAGAAACTTGCAGCAGCTTGAAGCTGGTAAGGTGGGCACTGCAACGCTTGAAACTAGGCAGGAGTAACGCAGGGGCAGTAAAAAATGAATTTTAATGATTGGGGTTAGGGAAAGTGAGTCCAAAATCCGCGAATACAAAGTAAATTCTGACCTCACTATTACGCAATAATGTATATATTAGGTCAATAGATATTCCCTTTGAAGCTACTTTTGAAGACAATGTGTTTAAGTTCTAGTTTTTTTTTTTAAAATCCGACTACAAACTACAATGCATTTCCAACAACCTCGAGAGGCCATTTCATGCTTATTGAGCAATTTGCAACCGCGCCCAAAGCTTCCACACCCACTCGATGTGGCAACTTCTTGTTCCCCAGTTTTCATCTCCTCGCTTTACATGGTCGCTTGGAAGCGTGCCCTGCTTAACTGGCTCCCTGTTGAGTTCAGTTTCAGTTCTTGAAGCTTGGCAATGCGCTCATTGTTCTTGACGGTATCGACGACACGGTGGTTTCACAGCGCTCAGCGGCGGAATACGAAAGCATAAAACAGTTTCCATTGACCGGAAGGCGGCCGTCATAAAGGCTTTCGGTCTGGCGTGCGCTATGTGGTCACTCGGAGTCCAGTCGGCCGGGAAGGCGAGCTTCTGTGCCAGCTACACGCAGGCGTTTCTCGTACGCGACCCGTTTCCCCAACCCGCGGTGCAGAGTCGCAGCCACGGCAGGTCCGAACGAATAGACAACGGCAGAACACGCTAGGAAATAGTTTATTGTCCTAACGCGAGGCAAAGCACACAGCGGAAGAATGGTCCATCCGATGAAACAGACGTTCGGTTGCTCACAAAGTCGCCGTTTTCGACCGGCGTTGAGTTCGCGGGTCAGCGGGCAGCAAAGGGGGCCCCTCGGGGCAGGTCAGGTCGAGGCCCGCAGCAAGAGAGGGCTTCCCCGCCGCGAGTTCCTCTTTTTCTACCCTCGGGAATTGCGTACTAGGAGCAATACGTTGCTCACGAGCTTAGGAATGCAGCCCTTTCTTAAGTCGCCAATGCGCTTTCGTGACGTCACGTCAGTCTTGATAACCAGAAGAGTAGCAGTAGTGCCTTTTCCCCACATTCCTGGTGGTGCGCCCGCGTGATCTGCTGACTCCGGCGCGGGGGACTAGGAGGGAGACCAGTGTGTCCCACAACGCATTCTCCACAAGTCTAGAAGTTTTGTGGCCCTCGTGCTTGTTAGCTCCGCGGTTAAGCCAACCCAAAGGGGATCTCGCCACAAATGTCTTTTGCGCGCCCTTTTTTACAGCGCCCGTATCGTCTACAGCACCTAGAAAACAGTTTAACCAGGTCAGCACCTCTTATCTACGACATATTTTCAACAAGACCTGCATTTTAGGCTGTAAATACCACGCGGGCTGCGGAAGCCAAAGACGTGCGTTGGAATGGTGAACATATTCGAATGGTGTACGTATATTCGGATCGTGGTGGGGTCTCAGTGCGCTCTTTAAATGTTCGGCAACGCACATCGGCGGCAACTGAAACGTTGCCTATGTTGTCCACGGTATACACAGTGGCAGCTAATCCCGATGGCATGCAGCAGTTGTAACCAAGGTTAGGCATCTTTATTAAGAAGACACAATTATTAAGGAAAAATCAGGAGCCCCTTCGGCTTAGTTGCGTCGAGGTTCCACGGTAATATCTCTCAGGACTGTCTTCACTCGTGCTTTCTATTTCGCGCAAGTTTCTTGGGGCTACGCTGTGTCTGTCTTGGCCCGTCGAAACGTGTCACTGTGGGTTGCTGATAAGGCATTGCAGGCGAAACGTGATTGTACCAAATATAATAGAGAGAGGCGGGCTAGTTGGTGACTAGCAGTAGAATGCACCTTGAAACCGCGCAATAAAGACAGGGAGGTGCAAGAAACGAACAATCGGCCCTCTGTTCTGTTGGTGTCTTTCTCGTCCCTTGTGTTTTTGCGCGGTTTTAAGATGCGTTGTGCCGGGCCACGCTTTAAAACGCTGCAGCAAGGCATTTGCATTGTCCCAAAGAAAAATTGGTTTCTGCGCTTTGTCTCAGTGGAGTCACAAGACCGAGGTTGCCTGGACTGTGGCTCCGCACTTCACGCTTCCTTTCCCGCATCACCATTTTTTCATGCCCTCTTTCGCTGTGGGGACCGTCATGGAAATAGGAGAAATGCCTCAGTAAAACGTCGCACGAAAACCGAGTTATAGTGAAACTGAAGCCATTTGAATACGTGCTTGGAAATAGGAAACATATGAACCTAAACGCAGAGGCTCAACCGAACAACTGGAAATAACTGGGTAGCCCTGCACGAGAGCAGCTGTTTTAAAGTTATTTGCTTGTATTTTAATGAGACAACGCTTCTTGAGCAAAAACATCTTTCTAATGCTAAGCTGCAGGCAAAACAGCTACGTTGTAAGGCTTCAACAATTCGGCTGCATAGGTCACGTTGGCCTCCTTACGCGGTACTCGGTGAGGGCGATTTTAAGATGCGATGAGTTTCTCAGTCTGGCTTGGTGAGCGGGACACCACAGAACTACAGGAAGGCAGCCGAACCCGGTGAAAACTTTGGTTCCTGATGCCAGCTAGCGGTTGTAAAAAATTGTTATAGGCTTCTGACGCAGACAGGTGGGTTCTGGGAAGCTGGCGCGGCCAGAAAAACTGGCGTCATGGCATCTCCTGAGTACTTCGTTGTCGAGCCGGCGGTGTAGTGGCTGGAATATTCTAGGCTATAGTTTGGCGACTGAAATCAGGCGTCTCCGCAAGTTTGCGAGAAAAGTAGTCCCCATAGAGGTGGGAACGCCGGAACTTGTACGTGACTCGTGACGATTTGGGCGAGTTGGTTAGAAGAGCGAAAGCCCCTGCATGTGTGTGTGTGATTTTTTCATCATATGCCAGCCTATGTATGCACTGTAGTACCGCCAACTCTCTGTGACAGCGAACAAATACTTTTGCAGGCAAGGTGCCCATCCACCTTGTTCGCTTGTGTGTGGTCTTCTAGCGAAGAGTGTAAGTCAGCCCAAAGTATCGTGGTTGGTCACGACTATAAAATACTACTTGGACAGGAAGGGCAGAGCTGAGCAAGAGCCAAAGAGCTAAGTACAGTGATGGAGGTGTTTCGCAGAGAGGCAGAGAGAAGGAGGTTGGCATAGGAAATAAGGCGTTTGGTCTCGAACAAGTAGTACATGGCGGCAAATAATTGAACCAAATGGCGTACGAGCTGGTAGTTGAGCTGGCACAATAAAGGCCTGGATCACTGGCGCTGGAAAGAACTTGTGCACGGGCTGATGTTTCAAAATGGGCTAAATGGTCAAAACAAGTTTTCTTGTTCATGGATCTCCTACCATCACGGGTGAGCCATGGATCGCTTATACGCGACGTTACTCTAAGTTTGAGCACACAGGAAACTTCTATATATTTCACATGATTGCAAATAAGCGTCAGTTGTCAATACTTGAATAGCTCGCGAAACTTGACTGAAATTCAGCGAAAAAGCTTTGTCTCATCTGATTCATTCATTCAGGATCTTTGCGCGAACAGTTGAGCATGCATTTATTAATTCTCTCTTGTCACTGCGTTCTGAAGTTTACGAACAATACAGGGGCCTACGATTAGTATTTTTTCGAGGAGCTGATTATTTGCTAGATCAAGACAGTATGTCAGGATGAGGTGTAATGTATGATTACGCGCGAGTATCTTCGTGGGCTACTTGTATGAGGCCATGTTAGTAGATGCACTGAAGAAAACGTAGATGGCCAGCGTGATTATTCTGGGAGTTCATAGATAACGCTGTCCTACCTATGGCTGAGTAGTCAAAATATCCGCATATAGTTACGAACGTGAAAGCTGCGAATATTTGCTTAACTGGATAATTGAAAAGATCAGTGAATTAAGATCGGCTACTTGGCGGCCGGTATTAGGCACCAATGATACGTAGAGCCTCGTGAAATTGAACTGAAACTGCGAATATTTATGATGCGATTCAATAGTTGTATGATAGAAAATAAATTAATTTGATCTGCTAAATCTTAACCGATTCCTAAAGCGCTCTTTTACCGTGATGAGCAATCCTCTGTCCCTAGACTCGACGCAATGTCGACGGAAAATTATAAATGGTGATGGGAACGACTGCTGCCGACGTCGTCGGAAAGCCAGATTTCTGTGCCGACAAGCTTATCAGTGGAACACGTGTACATTATTGCTTTTAATACGCAAACCTTGCGCGTAAGTTCGCCGTTATAGCAGCAGGCAAAGAGGATCGATTGTGGTAGTTTTGTTTTGTTGTCTTCCATGAAGTCTTTCAGCGGCAATCTCTTGAGCGGCACAAATACGAATAACAGATCTGGGGTCAGATCGCGGCTATAAATGCCGCTCAGTATATGCAGTTTCCTGTAACGCACAGCAAACCGCTCATGCTCCCTGCGATGCTCCTTGTCGCAATTGCGCAGATTTTTTTTCGCGGGCAGCACCGTAGGAGAAATATCTTCGTCCAACCAAACGCCAAGCTTGGACCGAAATGACATTGTTTAACTTGGGTGCATTACAGAGAACTTCTGTTTTGAACTTGAAGTCAAGAAATTTAACAGTAATTGACCTATGCTTAACTGCACAGCGCTTCTTTAAGCCGCGGGCGCTCCCCTATTCGTCGGCTTGAATTAAATATGAGTATATTAAATTCTTTGAAGAAATACTGACCCAGAATATTTCAGTTGCATTTCTTGATGGAAGCGAAAGTTAACTGCTAACAATAATGAATACGTCATGGTTTGCGGAAAAAAGAAACCGCAAAGGGCATTTTTTGCTGCGATTTTGTATCACAGCACCGCTTCTGGCAGCCACCTCTGGTTGCTGCACATGAGAAATCATAACTCCCTCATTCTCACTGCGCAGTTCAAATCGCTATAAGCACGTTGTGGGCAGTGCGATAGCTTTGTGTACACGGTTAGTGTAACTTCCCCTCGATATACCTTGATAATGCAGATTTCGGTGTGGCGGGACAAAATGGTGACCTACTGCAACGCGCACAAGACCGCCATCCTAGCTCGAGGCACAGCTTCGCAGGCGATTTTCATATACGAAAAGCTTGACTTACTGCAATGAGATGAGCAACGCTTAGCTTACTGCAATGATTATTTCAAGGCAGCAATGAGTTGAAAAGATTCGTCAATTCAGATCGGCTATGCGATGGCCGGTAACCGGCAGTAATGAAGCAATGAACTTGGCAAAAATGAAACAGATTATTTCATAACGCGATTTATCCTGAGAAGTAAATTGATTTGAAGTGAGCAGTTATAAGCGATTGCTGAAAGTGTTCTTTCAACACTTTTAATATACTGCACAAGTTTTCATCACAAGAATAGTATATGAAAGCCCATTTGTTACTGTGATTTATCATTGCAGGTGGTTAGATCCGAATACATTATAGCATGGTTAATTATTGCCATCATCGTTTGATGCATGACGTGTACTGCAAGGCTGAAAAAATAACAACGCTGCCAGAAGGTGAGGTTCCCTACTCCTATCCAGTCTGATACACTATAGGAGTGGGAACGCATAGGTTACTGCAATGTTTAATTCAACGCAGCACTGAGTTATGTGCGTTTTGATTCGCTTTGTCCTTCACAGCGCTTAGTTCTCCATGGAAAAGGGCAGTGAAGGGTGAATGCTCGCGTTCGCACGCGTTTGCGTTTGCTAAATGGCAACAAGTTGCTCATATTTCATGTGGTGTGAGGCGGTAAACGGTTATCTTCATATCGCGTCGGACAACAGAAAGCGACGGACTCATTAATGACGTCGCAGTACAGCCGTAATGGCTGCCTTTTTCGTTCAGCTCTGCACGTGAAACCGTGTGCATACCGCCCGAAATAGCGTTATTTTAACTGTCGATGCATGCCCAGGTATCCACGTGAGGCTTAACCCTTGGGCAAGCGTGCGCCCTAGTGGCCGTTTGAACTCACTAAAAGTAATGCCCGTGTTGGAAATAAAGCGTTTGCCCCCTGTGTAGCCAGGGGTTCTTATTCCTGGGTAGACGTTTGATGCGCAGTTGGACCTGAATGTCAAGAGGGATGAGCTGATATTTCGGGGCAGGTGAGCAGGTGATGGGGGCCGGGTAAATATGCCGTAGGAGGCGTTGGCTGGTTTCTGTAAGGCTTAGCCGAAGCATCTGGTTGCTTCGTTAGGCTTCCAGTAGTTCCAAGATTGTATTGCAAGTGCCCGTTGCGAGTAAGCGATTTGTGCTCACGTATTGTGGTAGACGCAGCTCTGAGGTAATCCCCTTTCTAATAAGAACATCAACTATGTTTTGTTGCGATTTGGTGAGCAAGTGATAAGCAAGGTGATAAGTCAAGCGGCGGGTGGTGAGGGCGTCTGTCACATCAAGGGTTTCCCTCTCCGACAGACCGTGGTTGCGTGTGGCCACTCTGGAGATAAGGCCGCGATTAGTTTTGTTTGCTTTTCTAGGAGTTGTAGAGTGAAGGTTGCATTTAGTGGATGTTGTGCATAGAGACCAAGAATCTTTAGTCTATTGACCGGTGGTATGTGGTTGTCATACATTCGGAGGTGTATGCGTGGATATCGGGTAAGTGGTCTAACCATGAGCAGTTCTGATTTGAGCTGGGAGCACTTAAGGCCCATAATTTGAGGTTCGAGACAATTTCATTGTCTTCCGCTTCCCCTATATAGGCTTCAGTCGTCCATAAGGCGATGTTGTCGGCATATACTGCCGCGTGTAGGTCAGGTATGCTGGGGAGTTGTGTGGCCAGCGGGGCTAGGGCTACATTAAATAAGAGGGGGGGAGTAGGGAACGGCCCCTTCTGGAGTGCTTCAGTTGGCGAAGGAGGATGGAGTGATGACATACTGCCGATTTTGACCTGGGCCATTAGTTGTGTTAAGAAGGCTTGGATGTAGCACCATACGTGCGATCAACAGCCCGTGGTGGCCATGGTGTGAAAATATGGCCGTGGCTAATATTGTCCAATGCTTTTAGTATGTCCAGGGCGAGAATTGCTTGTGTGCTGGCTGTGTGCTTCTTGGTGTAGAATAAGGATTCCTTCAGGAATAGGACTAAGCCTCGTGCCAAGAGGTTGGGACGAAAGACGATTTTGTGATTGGAATCTTGAGGATTGTAGAGAGGGTTGCAGTCTGTTCAGGATGAGATGTTCAAATAGCTTTCCGGCGCAGCTGGTGAGGGAGATAGGGCGAAGCTTTTGAAGGAAGAGTGTCTTGCCGGGCTTGGGAATAAAAGTGATGTGTGCATGTTTCCAGGTGGAGGGAAGCGTCCCATTGCGCCAGTGTTCATTAAAGAGGTCCGTCAGCTCCTGAAGTGAGGTGTCATCAAGGTTGTGGAGGACCTTGTGTGCGGTGTGGTCTAGTCCGGGTGCTGTAGAGCGGCGTATGGTAATCAGTGACCGTTTGAACTCACTAAGGCCAATGTCCGTGTTGAAGTCCGGTTTGGGTGGAGGAGGAGGGGGTGACTGATTCTGTCGCAGTCGATGGAATGGTTGTCGGGATGTATATGTCTTGGCAGAGTTTGAGTGATGTCGGTGCCCTTTTGCAGCTCATGGTGAATGAGACGTTGGCTGTTGTGAGTTTGGGTTTTGCTGGTGGTGGTGTCTAGGAGGGCTCAGAGAATGGTCATGGTGCGCTTTGTGTCTAATGTGCCTTTGAGGCTACTGCAGTTGGAGGCCCAGTTGTTTGGAGGTAGGGTGGTGTCGTCGATTGATATAAGAGAGTAAGCAGTTGGGATATGAGCCTTGTAATTATTTTTACAGCTCTCTACCGCCGTCCCTCTCCCGCACAAACAAAAAATTCTTTTTCATCCGTAATATCTTTAAGGTAAAAACAAAACTATACTTTCTTTTCATTGAAGAAATGAGAAGCCTGATATAAAAGCCACAGACAAGTGACTTTTGAGCCCTGAAACTCTATCGACATAGCAGCAGCTTAGAATAGCGGCACACAATGACGTGGTTACAATTTAAAAAAACAAAATCCAAATAAAATGCAAGTAATAAACAAGTCGTGAAACAGGCGACGCAAACAAGATACAGATAAAAATTTCACACTCTGAACCAATAGTAAATGCAAAAATAAAAATAACTAATATAACGCAAGAAAATGCATCTTTAAATGTGCGCGCCAATTCACAGAACTTTTGCCCGCAATAGCTTTACCGGCGCTAAAAACTAAAAAGTGTACGAGGGCTCTTGGTTGATTTCTTCTACTACCTCGCGTTTTCGCATCAGTACAGGACCTCATCATGAACGCATTTTTCTTTCGCCTCAATTGATAGCTTAAAAAGTAAAAACTGGTAAAATCTGCACCAAGATTTTTATTAAATTCATAAATGCATCTTGTAAGTGACTGAAAAATTCCGTGGTGTACTAACCTGTTCACGCTGCAGTGTCGAAACCGCATTCTCGAATTCCTGGTACCCGATAAAGATATTTCTGGCTTTCTGAACAGTGCCCGTTTTTGATGCTATTTTTAAGCCTTGTGTGTGTGCGTGTGAATGTGTGCGCGCGCTTACGGGTGCGTTTAGAATCTGATTGCCGACTGCAGGAAACTGCAGGAAAACGAAGCTTTCGAGGCATTCCTAAATATTATGCTTAACATGGACTGCTACTCTTGAATGTCATTAGGCCCATGCTTCCAGTGCCAGCCACAGATCTCGCTGTGGGAGTTGCCATGGCTCACCTGGAAATGCCGCGGTGTATGTATATATAAAGCTGCAGTCATTCGGTTGATAGTCAGCGCTCGTGTCGTCCTGACGCTCCCTTTTTTACGTCGGTGTTTTTAAGCGCCGCGCTTATTTTGATCACAGACCCCCCCCCCCCCCCCCCCCCCCCCCCCCACGGAAGAAAATTATCGTAAATGACAAGGTTGACGCCTTTTTTTTTTCGTGTTTCGTGTATTTTGCGCTTCAAGAAAGTGTAAGACCTCATGTTGGAGGCTCCGTTTTAATATGATAGTTTTAAAGGCACCATAATGCCCATAATTCGGTGTGGACGTTGTCGGCGTTTTTGTTACTGTGGGCGTTGTGAGGGAAAAATCATGAGCATGGCTCTGGCAGGTAGCCCTCAGAGATAAACTTAAGAGGCAGGCCGGCCACCAGAGTCACGTGACCTTACGGCGCCATGACAACCTGCCCACCTTAGCATATGGCACTTAAATTAGTTATTGGTCGCTCGGGAACAGCAACGTGAGCCGCACAACGCCCACCTTTGGCAGCACCTGTCACTCACCGCAGGGCAGTGGCGCATCGCTTAACCGCTGCGCCACTGCGCCAGGAAGTGTATGAGGACTCCTAGGTATCTATCAATGTAGACTTCAGAATTACCTTCTCCATATATGGGAAGTAACACATTACGTGGTGGCGTTGTACCCGTAAAGTATTTAAGTGTCTGCTACAATTTTTTTCATTGCCCGTTGTTCTGCCCGGTAGTTGTAATGGATTTTGTTCGCACAAAAATCTGTGGTGATAATAAGCACCCGTCATGTTTCTGTGTTTCTCGTATTCTTTATCTGCGCCAGTTTTTCTGTCTAAAGCGGCGCTCAACTGCGTTTTCTAATTATTTGCAATGACTTCTCGCTTTGCGTCCCATCATTAGCATGGCGTCGTAAGTCAACGCATATGCTAGGTTCAGCTTTATTCACTGAATGGCTGATTGGCCGATGGCCGATTGTTTCGTGGTCGTTTCGCAATCTGAATGTACTTGGTGCAACTCGCCGCATATTTGGAAGGAATTTTATTTTTCTCTGCTGATGGCGTGACGAGGTCACGTGAGTTTTGGTACCACTTTTCTAGGACAAACGCAGGGTTCTGTTGTTGATGGGTCATGTAAGGCTTGCGCCTCGCAGATATTATGGATTTTCTGTGACGAGCTTAAAATTCGCTTGGGAGCACTGGCGGTGAACTTACTTTTCAAAAAGGTTCAGCAATGTTTGGAGTCATCTCGTGCTGGCTTTTTAAATGTACAGCTTTACATGAATAATGATCCAAATGGTTCATACTGTGATACCCGCCACTTCCTCTAAACTCGCCACCGTCATTCGCCTATCTGCCTGAATAAGACTGTTGCACTTTCTGGCAGATTTCTTCAGAAGTCACTTCTTCAGGACTTTCAATGCAAGCGCCTTATTAAACCGGCTCTCTCCCGCTCTTTGATTTCCTGTAGACACCGAAACTTTGGTTAATAGTAAGTGGGGGGAGACTCTCTGTGAACTACGTCCATAAATTCATTCATAAATGCATGAATTCAATGTAATAACTTTCCTCTCGAGTGAAAAATTCCTCATCAGCTGGTCCCGATCTACTCGTGTGGGTGGATTTTATTTATTTTCTTTTTCTTTCTCTGTGGAAGACGCTGACTGATGGAATCGCATAATGTCAAAGAAAGCGCAAGAAAAGGCAGGGCATCCTTTTTTACGCGATTTTCTGCCCCTTTGGAATTGGTAGATTCAGAACCGATGCGCGCACATTACGTACGTGCACAGGCATATAAAAGATGAAGGCAGAAAAATGGGGACGTTGAATGAACTGATTATGCCTACCTAAGACGGCGAATGGTAGAAGTTAAACAGATGCCATTCGTGGCAGCTAATGCCAAGAGGGCGGTGTTAGACCGAGGTTTCTAGAATCCTTTCGTGGTCGGCATGCATACGCTTGTGACGGTGCAAGATGATCTCGACTGGCACACTTGAGGTCCAGATGAGATAGTGAGCTGGACTTCGGCAGGCATCAACGACTACGCCGCAGGGCTTGACTGGCTTGCAGGTGCGCACCCTGCGCCTACAACCTGATCTCAGTGAATGCGACGTAGTGTGTCCCGGCCAAATGGCCTCCTCTCGGTTGTACGAGTATGGACTCGAAACTGGAATGGTGCCATGAGTAATCAGTTAAGACCTCGGGCCGAGGGTGGTGCCGCAACGTGGTTGGTGGTGAAATAAATTTGACTGCCTGTAAAGACCTCGGAAAGTGGATATCAAACCTACAAAGCGATTTCACTCTTGATGGCGCAGCAATGCGACTGGAAAAATCCTGGTTTGACAACACGCATTCTCGCTTCTCGCACAGCGCTTACGCGGATGGTCTGGTCATTGTGATGACACCGCAGCCACGCTATTTGGTGGAGAACCGGAAACGAACTTCCAACAGTTGCCCTTATTAAACGAACGGGCACTTTCAATGCTGGGCCTTTCATCCGGAATAAAGACTAAACGTTCATGACGTGCAGTTCGTATCCAATACGTTTACACGCGGAAGCACTAGAGTTCTCTTTCTTTTTGAAAGAGAGTGCGACTTTTATAAATTCGTCGATTTGCTTCTCCCGCCTGTTTAATAGTTAATGGTTTGGTTTATGGGGGTTTAACGTCTCAAAGCGACTCCAGGTATGAGATATGCCGTAGTGAAGGGCTGCGGGAATTTCGACCATCTGGGGTTCATTAACGTGCACTGACATCGCACATTACACGAGCCTCTAGAATTTCGCCGCCATCAATATTCGATCGCCGCGGCCGTGATCGAACCCGCGTCTTTCGGGCCAGCAGCCGAGCGCCGTAACCACTCAGCCACCGCGGCGGCTCGTTTAATATTTGATGCGCCATTTTCTATTGTGAGTAGACTAGCATTTTCGCCATTGGTGTTTTCTGAATTGACGCTGTACGCTTGAAATTCTGTACATCAGGAGTGCAATGTGACAAGCACATAGTATTTAGGACCTGATGCTGTGATCAACACATGAAATGCTCAAAGGCTTAAAATGCTGTTCATCAGTTGTGCAAATGGGGCACGCACGCGATTTGAGGTCGGGACGTGAGGCTGTGATCAGCACCATAAGTGTGAATCTCACAAACAGTAACCCCAGGAATGCTGCGATTTAATGTAGCTGCGTGATGCTGTGATTTGATGTAGCTGTGATTTGATGCAGAGTATGCGTCGAAACTCAGCACGAGAAGCGAGAGGAAGTCGAAACGCGAAAGCAGCACAATCGGCACTGCTTGAACAATACCGAAAATATTTACTCTTAAAAACGAAAATTCCTTGGCGACCCTGTATGATTTATGCATAAAATATCGTGGTCTTTGTGCTGGATAGATCAGTGGTCGGTGTCTATATTCTGCCTTGAGAAATGGCTTTCCAACGATAGAAGAATTAATCCGGAAGTGCTTCGAACTTGACCATATCTAGAAACATTGATGGAAGTCGTATAAGTTTTTTTTATGGGGGGGGGGGGGGGGGGGGGGGGAGGTTGTTCGTATTCTTGTGTCTCCTGCATTGAAGGAGCAGTTTCCTGCTTTCATAAATGAGGCGAACTGCTTCCTCACGCCTTGGAGACAGCCTTCTCCCCACGATGCGTACGTCAACTTGACGTCATGGCAAAGCGAACGCGTTCCAAAGCGAACTCTTTTGTGGATTCGGCCCCAGGTCAGCCCCTCTTATCTACGACATATCTCCACAAAGACCTGCATTCTAGGCTGTAAAGCCCCCGCCGGTTGCGGAAGCCGAAGTCGTGCGTTGGCATGGCGAACATATTCGGATGGTGTACGTATATTCGGACCGTGGTGGGGTCTCAGTGCGCTCTTTAAAGTTCCAGGAAACGTACATCGGCGGGAACTGAAACGTTGACTATGTTGTCCAGGGCATACACAATGGCAGCTAATCCCGTTGGCATGCAGGAGCCGCAACCAAGGTTAAGCATCTCTATTACGAAGACACAATTATTAAGGAAAAATCAGGAGCCCCTTTGGCTTAGTTGCGTCGAGGTTCCACGGTAATATCTCTGTACGACTGTCTTCACTCGTGCTTTCTATTTCGAGCAAGTTTCTTGGGGCTGCGCAGTGTCTGTCTTGGCCCTTTAAAACCTTTCATTGTGGGTTGCTTATAAGGCATTACAGGCGAAACGTTGTTGTACCAAACTACGCTTTAAAATGCTGCAGCGAGACATTTGCATTGCCCCAACGAAAAATTGGTTTCCGCGCGTTGTCTCAGTGGCGTCACAAGGCCGAGGCTGCTTGGAGGGTGGCTCCGCGCTTCAGCCTTCCTTTCCCGCACCACCATATTTTCATGCCCTCTTTCGCTCTGCGGACTGCCCTGGAAATAAGACAAATGCGTCACTAAAACTTCACACGAAAGCCTGATTATAGTGAAACTGAAGCCATTTGAATACATGCTTGGAAAGAGGGAGTATGTGAACTTAAACGCAGAGGCTCAACCGAACAGCTAGAATCAAGTGGATAGCCATGCACGAGAGCCGCTCTTTTAAAGTTATCGGCATGTATTGTAATGACGCAACGCTTCTTCGGCAAGAGCATCTTTCTAATGCTAAGCTGCGAGCGGAACAGCTGCGTTGTAAGGCTTCAACCATTCAAATGCATAAATCACATTGGCCTCCTTACGCATCACTCGGTGAGGGCGATTTTACGATGCGATGAGTTTCTCAGAGTGGCGTGGTGAGAGGGACACCACAGCAGTACAGGAAGGTAGCCGAACCCGGTGAAAACTGGGATTTCTGATGCCAGCTAGCGGTTGGAAAAAAAATCGTTATAGGCTTGTGACGCAGACAGGTGGGTTCTGGGAAGATTGCGCGGCCAGACAAACTGGCGTCATGGCATCTCCTGAGTACTTCGTTGTCGAGCCGGTGGTGTTGTGGCTGGAATATTCTAGGCTATCGTTTGGCGACTCAAATCAGCGTCTCCGCAAGTTTTCCAGAAAAGTAGTCCCCATTGTGGTGGGAACGCCGGAACTTGTACGTGAATCGTGACGATTCGGGCGAGTTGGTTGAAAGATTGAAAGCCCCTTCGCGTGTGTGATTTTTTCATCATATGCCGGCCTATGTATGCGCTGCAGTACAGTCAACTCTCTGTGACAGCGAGCAAATACTTTTGCAGGCAAGGTGCCCATCCACCTTGTTCGCTCGTGTGGGGTCTTCTAGCGAAGAGTGTAACTTAGCGCAAAGTATCGTGGTTGTTCACGACTCTAAAATACTAATTGGACATGAAGGGCAGAGCTGAGCAAGAGCCAAAGAGCTAAGTACAGTGATGGAGGTGTTTCGCAGAGGGGCAGAGAGAAGGAGGTTGGCATAGGAAATAATGCGTTTGGTCTCCAAACAAGTAGTGCATGGGGGCAAATAATTGAACCAAATGGCGTACGAGCTGGTAGTTGAGCTGGCTCAGTAAAGGTCGGGGGTCGCTGGCGTTGGAAAGAACTTGTGCACAGGCTGATGTTTCGAAATGGGCTACCTGGCCAAAATAACTTTCTTGTTCATGGATCTCCTACAATCACGGGTAAGCCATGGATCGCTTATACGCGACGTTACTCTAAGTTTGAGCACACAGGAATCTTCTATGTATTTCACATGATTGCGAATATGAGCCAGTTGTCAATACTTGAATAGCTCGCGAAACGACTGAAATTCAGCGAGAAAGCTTTTTCTCTTGTGATTAATTCTTTCAGGATCTTTGCGCGCACAGTTGAGCATTTATTTATTAATTCTCTCTAGTCCCGGCGTTCTGAAGTTTACGAACATTACACGGGCCTACTATTAGTATTTTTTCGAGGAGCTGATTATTTGCTAGATCAGGACAGTATGGCAGGATGAGGTGTAATGTATGCTTGCGCGCGAGTATCAACGTGCGCTACCTGTATGAGGCAATGTTAGTAGATACACTGAAGAAAACGTAGATGGTCAGCGCGATTATTCTGGGAGTTCATAGATAACGCTGTCCTACCTATGGCTGAGTAGTCAAAATATCCGCATATAGTTACGAACGTGAAAGCTGGGAATATTTGCTCAACTGGATCATGGAAAAGATCAGTGAATTAAGATCGGCTACTTGGCGGCCGGTATTAGGCACCAATGATACGTAGAGCCTCGTGAAATTGAACTGAAACTGCGAATATTTATGATGCGATTCAATAGTTGTATGATAGAAAATAAATTAATTTGATCTGCTAAATCTTAACCGATTCCTAAAGCGCTCTTTTACCGTGATGAGCAATCCTCTGTCCCTAGACTCGACGCAATGTCGACGGAAAATTATAAATGGTGATGGGAACGACTGCTGCCGACGTCGTCGGAAAGCCAGATTTCTGTGCCGACAAGCTTATCAGTGGAACACGTGTACATTATTGCTTTTAATACGCAAACCTTGCGCGTAAGTTCGCCGTTATAGCAGCAGGCAAAGAGGATCGATTGTGGTAGTTTTGTTTTGTTGTCTTCCATGAAGTCTTTCAGCGGCAATCTCTTGAGCGGCACAAATACGAATAACAGATCTGGGGTCAGATCGCGGCTATAAATGCCGCTCAGTATATGCAGTTTCCTGTAACGCACAGCAAACCGCTCATGCTCCCTGCGATGCTCCTTGTCGCAATTGCGCAGATTTTTTTTCGCGGGCAGCACCGTAGGAGAAATATCTTCGTCCAACCAAACGCCAAGCTTGGACCGAAATGACATTGTTTAACTTGGGTGCATTACAGAGAACTTCTGTTTTGGACTTGAAGTCAAGAAATTTAACAGTAATCGACTTATGCTTAACTGTTCAGCGCTGCCTTAAGCCGCGGGCGCTTTCCTCTTCGTCGGCTTGAAATCAACATGAGTATATTAAATAGTTTGATCGAATACTGTCACGGATCTCCCCGAAGAACATTTGGACCAAAAGAATGGACTAGGCGACAGGTGAATCCCACACAGACGAACATTTAATACACCCTCCATGACACACACTGGCGCACAAAACTAACCAAACTAACACAAAACACAAATAATATAAATGCACACGACCCGTGAACACTGCTACCAGCGTCTACTAATAGCGTTCTACTGTTAGTGGTCTGCGTTCGTGCTCACGGTTGGTTCGGTGCGGCTGCGGCGTTGTATGAGTCCAGTAGCAGGCGTCGAGGTGGCGTTTTACTTCTTGCGGCTGGCGTCGCTGGCGGCGTCGCTGACTGCGTCGTACAAGCTCCCGGTCCGAGCGCCCGTGGAGATGAAGCCGGTGTTGTTGGCGTTGGGGGCACCACCCGGATGGGTGGCTACAGCGCTGGTGACACCCCTGGCCGTAGCATGCGGTAGCCTCCTCCGTTGACTCCCCAGAACGGACTTAGGAACGGCAGGAAGTCCACGATGCGAAGCCGTAGGAGGCGAGCTCACCGGAGCAGTAGCCGGCGTCGCTCTTTTCCTGCCGAAGCGTCCCTGATCCGCCGGAGCCTCCGCTCCTCTGTTCCCCCCCCCCCCCCGTTCCTTGCTCTCCCTCGCCCTTTTATAGCTTTGGCGTTAGTCCAGGTAAGCCTTGTCGTCGTCTTCTCCTTCTCTTTTCCACAAATCATCTCTCTCCACCTCACCGAATGCTTCTCCACTTATCATCTCTCTCCACCTCACCGAATGCTTCTTCTTCATCTTCTTTAGTCTTCGGTTAATCCACGTCGTCTTCTTCACACCTTAGTCGAGAAGAGTATGTATCCAGTATACAGTCGTCCTCGATCCGCATCGCCGTCAGCTGCACGGTTTGCATCGCCACGCCGTAGCTACGCAGCGAACGAATGCGAAAGGACGCCATGCCTTCGTAGGGGAAACTAAACAAAACAACCTGTGGAGGTCAGGTTGCTTGCCCTATGAAACGACATAGATTCTCCACCGACCACGCCGCATCAAGACGCCCCAAACACGAGCTCAACTACGACGGGGCCCGACTTCAATATGACACCGCCACCCAGAAAAGCCTGATCACACACTCTACTCACTATTCCCGTACCCGACGAAGCTGTGACTCCAAGCCGGGGACGACATGCAAAGCAAGAGCTAGGGCCTCTGGCTTCGAACTGGCTATCGACAGCCTAAACTTACCGTTCTAGTCGACACAAAAGCAGATTATTCTGTGATAAGTGGAACTTTCACCACAGATTAACGAAGTGAAAACCGCATGGCACGGCCCAAAAATGCGCAATGCAGAAGGTCGCCTTATTGCTCCACCGAAACTATGCACGCGAGAGTAACTGTCAATTCACACGCTTATTCCCCCAACCAGTTTCGCAGTTCTCCAGCGGGTTTCCAGAATTCAAATTCAACAAAGACAACACACAGAAAGGACATGCGCTACTTTCAACACATTATTCACTTCAGAAACTGCTGCTCAAATATCCTCGAGGGGAGGGGGGCGGGTGGAAGCAGCAGGAACGGCTCATGCGCGCGATCTCGAAGGTGGCAAAAAGAGCGACACAGGTGAATCAGCGGAAAATAAAACATATCTAAAAAATTACATTCTTTCGCATGCATCATGATAGAAGGGATACCAGCATATGCAGTCCCACTCTTTCTAACCAATAGGCGACAGTTATTTATGGCCACGAGGACAATACTTCCAGCTAGCACCTTCGGCAGCAATGGTAATGTCAATATCTATCATGTGTTAGTATACCTTCATTCATGATGCATCAGAGGGAATGTCAACTGTTTAGGCATGTTTAGTTACCGCAGATTTTCCCTATTTTTTGCCGCCTTCGAAATCACGCGAATGAGCAGTCTCCCGCAAGGCTATT
The DNA here is from genome assembly GCF_052857255.1 of Amblyomma americanum. Taxonomy (NCBI): domain Eukaryota; kingdom Metazoa; phylum Arthropoda; class Arachnida; order Ixodida; family Ixodidae; genus Amblyomma; species Amblyomma americanum. The sequence goes on along the minus strand of NC_135499.1, from coordinate 105,699,029 downwards.
TAAGCAGACCTTTCTGAAGTGAATAAACTGTTGCAAGTAGCGCATGTCCCGACATTCTTTTTTCGGTGTGCTGTTTTAGTTGTGCATGGATTCTGGAAAGTATGCAAGAAATTACTACGCTAAGTGTTTTACTGGACTATCTCGAGCAGGGCTTCCGCCACGTGATCTTGGGTATGAATTTCCTGACCGAACATCAAGGAGTCATTGACCTTCGATCTAAGCTCATGACGTTTTCGTCGGACGAAGCTATATCTGCTAAGAGAACTCTGGAGCATCACGCTGCCCTGAGCGACCTCGATAAAGAAGCAAGCGTCCCACCCTGGTCAAGTGTCATCGTCAACATGTGTACCGGGCATACTGAAGACTTCAAAGGCGTCATCGAGGGAAACACGCAGCAGTTACTCTTCGGCGGGGGACGGTACATCGCAAGAGGCGTAGCCCATTTTCGCAATAGACAGGCTGAGGTGCTCGTGACCTACATCGGCGAATAATACCGACACCTGAATATAAACACGAAGATTTGTTTCTTAAAGCAACTATACGATGCTCAAGAAGCCTTCGCCCTGTCTGACCAATCCGCAGATATCAATCCTGCTTTACTCAGGAACAGAGAAGACCAAATACGCAGCCTTCTTGATAATTACAGAAAGTGCTTCTCGTCATCGTCAAAAGTCCGACTATAACGGACAAACAGGCCAGATCTTCCTGCCAAAACTAATGCCGTGTATGACGTCAAAACGCCACGCCATCGGGGACCAAGTGGAAGGAATGCTTCGCGACAAGGCCATTCAGCCCTCGAAGAGCCCCTGGGAGGCACCGGTGGTTGTTGTGAGGAAAAAAGAGGGCACACTGCTGTTCTACATCGATTACCGCCGCTTGAACAAAGACGAAGGATATCTACCCCTTAGCGCGTCGACATGCTGGATTGGCTCGGCAGTGCCAGGTACTTCTCTTCGACGGACATAATGGGTGGTTTCTGCCGAATTGAAGTCGATGAAAAAGATCGAAAGATAACCCCATACCTCACGTCAGATGGCCTCTTCGTGTTCAACGTGATGCCATTTGGACACTGTTCAGCACCAGTGGCGTTCCAACGGGAAATGAATGCAATCCTGGCAGGTCAGAAGTGGAACATTTCTCTTGTACACTTAGATGACTTCGTTGTCTTCTACTCGAACTTTGTTGCGCACCTGAAAGGCCCTGGACGAATCTTCCCATAACGGGTGTGCTTGCTAGGTAGGCATTTGTGCGGGTCGTTCTGCTCTGCTAGGCGAGGGCTCTGCTAGGAGGACATCGTTCGACTCAGTGGCGTTCGTCCTGTTCATCGCTGCCCCGACGGCTCTGCTCTGCTGGGACCGATCGGCTAAGTTTCGGGTGGCTGATTGTGGCATTTTCTCTTTGCGTCTTTGGGCGGTAAGGCAGTAAGCCCGGACTATGTCCACCCAGTCTCCCGGCCAGGGGAGTTCCCTCTGGTCGGCTTCTCTGTCAACTGATCTCCTACCGTTGGAAGCTTTTTTGCGCAGTGGTGTCGGCAGTATCCCTGTCGCGCTGGTGCCTAAGGATGGTGGTGCTATCAGGATGAACAACCCTGGTGCTGTTCGGGCTGCTCTCCAGTCGGCGACTTCTCATTATGAGTCAATCTCAGAGGTTCGCCAGTTTGGACGCGGTGGGATTCTGTGCAGATCGCCAGACCTCGCCTGTGTAAGAGATTTACTAAACTCCTCATCCTTTGCCTCCCTTCGGGTAAGTTCTTTCATCCCTTCTCATCTGGCGTGCACGAAAGGTATTGTACGAGGTGTAGACTCTTCCCTGTCTCCGGCAGAGACTCTTGAGCTTCTGTCGGCTGCAGGTGTTGTTGCTGTGCACCGCTGTAGCCGGGATGTAAACAACGTGCGGATGCCCACTGAATCAGTGATTGCTACCTTCGCCGGCACTTCCTGCCCCTCTGAAATCAAGGCATGGCCTCTAATTTTTCGGGTAGACCCATTATCATCTCGGCCTCTGCAGTGTAACAACTGCTGGCGCTATGGACATAGCGCTGGCGGTTGCAAATCCAACTTGAGGTGTCGCAACTGTGGGGATGGTCATTCAACAAGCACCTGCACTGAGAAGAATGAGAAGTGTTGCCTTTGCGGTGGTGCGCACTCTGCAAATTACTCAAATTGTCCCTCTCGAGCTCAGGAAATTCAAATTCTGGAAATAATTGACAGGAAACGCTGTTCGCGCCGTGACGCTATTACAGAGGTCAAAGAACGTGCCCACGGTTATGCCGGTGTGACCGCTCGGCAAGGTGCCATGTTAGACTCGACGCTGTCCCAGGCAATTGCGGCTGCTGTGGAGGCTTCGATGTCTAAAATGGTAGAAAAGATTGTCGCAACTGTGTCGGAGTGCTTTTCAAATGTTCTAGCGACTCAGATTACACATGCCGTGCAGGCTAGTTTGGCACCTCTTTCGACAGCAATTCCCTCTCCTCTTATCCGGTCTCAAATTCCAGTAGCATCACAACCCCAGGAACAAACTTCTGTCACTTCCGCTGTACCTACCTCGGGTACTTCGAGGGATGCTGATATAATGTATGATTCCGAGATGGTGGAGCCTGATGCGCGGCTTCTTAAGCGCAGTGGGTCCCCCATGTCTCATTCGTTGTCTTCTCAGGGCACCCAGCCCAAATCAAAGAAGAAGCAGCTTGGCACTAAACCCAAGGATACCATTTTGGAGCAGGCAGTTGCTGCTGCTAGACTTTCGCAACCATAGCGTCGTTGCGAGTTCTGCAGTGGAACTGTCGCTCTATTCTTTCCGCTTCCACAGATTTACACTGCCTTTCTACTCAGCTTAATCCGGATGTCATAATTCTGCAAGAAACGTGGCTCTCAACCGACAAACATTTTCATATAAAAAATTACCGGTCATTTCGCCTAGACCGCCAGTCAAGAGGCGGGGGTTTACTAACTTTAGTCTCTTCAAAATTTTGCCACAGGGCTGTGGTATCTTTTCAACAAATGTCTCCTGACTGTGAGATTTTGGCAATAGACTTTGTACTTCCTGGGTGCTCTCTATTTTCAATAGCAAATTGTTATTTCCCCAATGGAGTCCAGGATGTTAGACCTCTGGATTTTTTACTCGTAAACTGTAAAAACCCAGTTCTCGTGGCTGGGGACTTCAATTCTCACCATGTGTCTTGGGGTTTTAGGACTAATTCATGCGGCAAGCGCCTTTGGGACTGGGTTTCTGATCACAACCTGATGTGCTTAAATTCAGGATCGGCCACTTATCTTCGCTCACACACTCAATCTGTTTTAGATCTCACGTTCATTAGTCCTGGAATTGGCGTAACGAATTGGTCGACAGTTGATAGCGGCACTTCAAGTGATCATATACCTATTCATTTTGATATCATATGTCGTGTTACTCCGGCGTCTTCTCAGTTGCGGTCACATGTAAATTATGACAGATTTCAGACGGCGTTGCGCTCTGCCCTTGCTCCAGTGTCTAACATCGCCGAGGTCCACCAGTCAGCAAGCATATGTCTGGCTATTGAGGAAAGCCGTAAAAAGTCGGAGTTCCTGGTGAGGCCAACAAAAGGGAATTCTTCTAACTGGTGGAATGCGGACTGTACAAGAGATTACAGGCGGAGGAAGGCAGCATGGAAAAAGCTTCTTCATAACCAATGTCCGAATAACTGGAGTGATTATAAATTTATTGCAGCCACCTTTAAACGCACAGTTTCTCGCGCAAAGGAAAAATATGACTCAGAACACTTCGATTATCTTTCAAAGGCGGGCAACCGACGTGCACTATTCGGTTTTCTACGGTCTAGGAAACAGCTCATGTCCTCTCATAATTTTCAGTCATTAGTTATGTCACCTGTAGAAACTATCCAGGCGGTTGAATTAATAGCCACAGGCCTGCAAAAGCGGTTCTCGTCTTTACTACCTATGCGACCATTGTTGTTTGCACCAGTCGTACCAAATGATAATGCCTCACAAGTAAATCTATCAGAGCTTTCACAAGTTGTCCAGAGATTGTCAGCTGCTGCTCCTGGCCCTGATGGTGTTACCACAAAGATGCTCAAGATTCTATTTGAAGAGTCTCTCAACTCCTTATTGCACCTAATAATCTACTCTCTCAAACACGCTTGGATACCTTCTGAGTGGAAGCTGTCCAAGGTGATCCCTTTACTTAAAAATCAGGGTGGAGGCTATGAATTGGATAATATTAGGCCAATTTCTTTAACATCAAACGTGGTAAAGTTGATAGAAAGGTTGTTACTAATTCGGGTGTCAGCCATTGTGGACCGCAAAAGTATACTCAGCCCGTGCCAACTCGGTTTCCGGCCTCGGTGTTCGATATGGAATGTACATGCTGATCTTGAGAGCAGAATTCTCCTTGCTCGTCGTCAACGCCTGGTCGCGGCTTTGGTTACGTTAGATGTCGCCAAAGCTTACGACAATGTAGAACACTCCATCCTGATACATAGGCTACAGTCTCTTCAATTTCCAGATTATATAGTTGCATGGATATCTGCATTTCTTCATAACAGGAAATTTTTTTGCGTCCATAATGGTGTTCATTCAGGGAGGTATAGACAAACGCGAGGTGTACCGCAAGGAGCTGTTCTTTCTCCTGTGCTCTTTAATATTCTGTTAAGCTCAATTCCTCTCCACCGCCATGTACGCACTTACGTCTATGCGGACGACATTGCGTTTTTTGCTGCTGCGCCGGATATACATTCTCTGTATGGTCTGTTGCAGTCATATTTGAATACACTTGAGCACTGGTTGAGCGCATTACACCTGAAGTTAAATGTTGGCAAGTGCGCTACTCTTGTTTTCCCTCTATTCACTCCTGTAGTGGTCTCTCTCACTTGCCAGTTAAAAATAATACCGCAGGTTCAATCCCTAAAATACCTAGGGGTCATTTATGACAACAAACTCACCTGGCGACCTCACATTGACCATGTCGCGGCGAAAGGGGCTCGTGCCGTGGGCATGTTACGGAGATTATGTCATCACCGGTACGGCATGCGCAGAGATGCGCTATTAATGATCTACATAATGTATGTCAGGCCAATTTTAGAATTTGGGTCAGTGTTGTTTTCAGGCTCGGCTACATATAAACTTCGCCCTCTCGTCCTTTTAGAGAGGGAAGCATTTCGCATGTGCCTCGGCCTTCCAAAATTTGTGGTTATCAATGTGCTGTACCTTGAAGCCCGCATTCCGTCTCTCTTATCACGACTTCAATTTTTAACTGTGCAAACTTACCTCAGGATCTATGAATCCCATTTCCACCGTTCCCAAAGCATTTTCTGTTCTCAGCCGACCTCCTTTTTTGGTGTCCCCTGGTCTCGTTTCAATTCCCCTCAGGTAGTGTTTGTGCAAAGATTACTTCAGCCTTTAGATGTAAACATTTATGATATCCTTCCTGCGCTTCGGAATGGGCCCACTATCCACATTGTTTTCGACGACATATTCCCAAAAAATGCAAAACTTTTGCCACCGAGTATTCTAAATGGTCTTCTAGAAGATCATCTGAGGACCCTACCTACAGATATAGCAATAGCCACTGATGCATCGCAATGCAATGAAAAAGCAGGTGTGGGAATATTTTGCTCACATTTAGACTGGTCCTTTTCTCTGCGCCTTCCAGATTTCACCCCTATTTTTCAAGCAGAGTTTCTAGCAGTTGTACTTGCTCTACGCAAGCTAGGCCCCTCTATTACAGCAGTTGCAGTAATTACTGATTCTTTATCTTTGTGTTCGTCCCTCGCTGCACAGGTTGACGGTCCCATTTTAACAACTTTCTTATCCCTACTTCCTCCGCATTTGAGCCTTGTTCATTTAGTATGGGTTCCCGGCCACAGCAGTGTGACAGTAAATGAGATTGCTGATAATCTCGCAAAGGCTTCCCTCAGCGGCCCCGTGTTGCCAATCATCCCGGCTACAGCCTACATTACAGCATCTAGATTTCGGCGACGTGCGTTTTTAAGCACACAAGACACATCACTTTTAACATCGGCGGATTATGAGCACCTTAAATATTATTGGAACAGGAAAATTTGTTGCTCTCGGCAGCTTGAAGTATCACTGACGAGGCTGCGCTGCCGCATCCCCCCTCTAAATTTCTATTTACACAGGTTGGGTTTGGCGATCTCTCCCCTTTGTGCATTTTGCCGTGAGCCAGAATCTATTGAACATTTTTGGCTGTATTGTCGCCGATTCAACTCACTGAGAAAAAGGTTGCTGGAGGAGCCCTTGCAGCATCTTGGCCTTAGTTTGAGCAGCCCGCTCTTGCTATCATTTGGCGCCACCACATTTGGGTTCAGCCACAGATCTGTTTGCACCGCTGTTCAAAATTTCCTGATAGAATCTCACCGACTGCCTTGCTAAGTGTTCCAACCTTTTCTTTTCTATCAATTATTACATTCTGACTAAATCATTAATATTTAATCCCTCTCTTTATTAATATTCTTAAAATTTTAAAATCAAAACACTCATCCTTTTCCTGTTCATCACGAAAAATTCACCGGTGTTGCGCTCCCACGGGCTTTTCCTTTTTGTTAACGGCGTTCAGGTGAATAGCCACCCAATTCTTGGCCGATCCCCCAGCGTGGGTATGTGCCATCTTTTGATAGGCTAACAACAACAACAACCTGAAAGGCTTCGAACAGTGTTGGAAGCAATTGAGTGTTTCGGGCTAACCTCGAAAGCAGGGAAGTGCTACTTTGCCCACGAGGAGCTATTGTTCCTGGGCTACATCGTAAGCAAGGATGCAGTACGCCCAGACCCGCAGAAAACCGGAGCTATCACCAGGTTCCGCCGTAGAACGACAAGAATGCTCTGTTCAGGTTTCTTGGGCTGTATTCGTAATACTGACGATTTTTCAAGACATTTTTGCGCTTTGCCGAACCTCTGAGCAAACTGACAAAGTGAGATGTGTCATTTAAATGGGAAGCGCCACAGACGGAAGTCTTCAAGGAGCTTCGCCGTTATTAACAGTCACTCGCGTTCTCGGGCACTTTGATGAAAACGCCGAGACTAAAATCCATACCGATGTGAGCAGTGCGGGCATAATTAACGTCCTTGTTCAGAAAGCGACGGACTCAAGTACCTAATCGCGTGGTCTATCCGTTGCGTGTCGAACGCCGAGGGTAACTATTTGACAACCAAGGAAAGCCTCTTGCCATCATCCGGCTACGCCGAAATTCCGCCCCTACCTGTACGCACTTCCTTTCAAGAGGGTCAGCGATCACCACGCAATGTGCCGGCTTGCCGTTTGAAGGACCCCTCCGGCCTCCTCACTCGATGGAGCCTGCAGCTTCAAGAGTTCGACTTCACCATCGTCTACAAATCTGGGCGCAAGCCCACCAATGAGGACTGCCTATATCACGAGCTCCAGTTTCCAAGCCGCCATAAAATGACTATGAGGACTCTATTTTGGGACCAATACGCACCAGCGACTCCCCTCAACACCAATGCTCGGACGCCGACATACAGCGCCTCGTCCAGTATCTGGAAGGCAAGGCTCGCTCATCCCCAGTAGCGTTCAAGCATGCTTATTATCTTTCTGTGCGCAAAATTCTATCGCCGTTAAGAGCTTCGCCCCAAAAGAGCGCGCGTACCTCCTCCTCGTTCCGAGCAGCTTACGAGAAGAAATTCTGCACGCTTCGCACGAAGAACCAGCGCAGGACCATTTTGGTTTACCCGTACTCTACGCCGTATTCAAGATACTGCTGTACGCCGACGTCCCACGGTACGTCAAATCATGCCGTCAGTGTCAACGACTTATGATGCCACTGATTAGGCTAGTTTGAGGACTGAAGTCCATACCAACACCGCGCACGCCCTTTAAACCGATTGGAATAGATCTGGACCCTTTCCTATTGCCATCATCTGGCAACAATTGGATCATCGTTGCAACTGGCTGCTTCACGCCCTAGGCCGAAGCAAAAGCCGTGCCAAGTGGTGCTGCTGCGGACGTCGCAAAATTTTTCATCCCTGGTCCTTTGCTCCACGGCGCCCCAGAAGTCCCCATCACGGATAGGTGAATAGCATTTACAGCCGAACTTACCCAAACCATTCTGAAGCACAGTCACACAAGCCGCCGGCACCTACTGCATACCATCTGCAGATCAATGGAATCACTGAGCGCCTGAACAAAGCCAACGCTGGCATCCACCCTGTTTATGTGGAACGCCGAATACATCAACACTTGAAATGCTGAAAGGCTTGAAACACTTCAAATGCTGTGCATCGGTTGTGCAATGTGGTACGCACGCAATTTGCGGTCAGGACGTGAAGTTGTGTTCAGCACCATAAGTGTGAATCTCACTAAGAATAACCCCACGAATGCTGTGATTTGACGTAGTTCCGTTGGGTGGAGTATGCGTCGAAACTCAACACGAGAAGCGAAAGTCGAAACGCGAAAGCAGCACAATCGGCGCTGCTTGAACAATACCCAAAATATTTACTCTTAAAAACGAAAGTTCCTTGGCGACCCTGTTTCATTTATGCATAAAATATGATGGCCGTTGTGCAGGATCGATGAGTGTTCGGTGCGTATCTTGTGTCTTGAGAATTGGGTTTACCAACGATCGAAGAATTAACCGCGAAGTACTTTGAACTTGACCATGTCTAGAAACAGTGATGGAAGTCGTATACGTTTCTTTTTCGGGCTGTTCGTATACTTGTGTCTCCTGAATTGGAGGAGCAGTTTCCTGCTTTCATAAATGAGGCGAACTGCTTCCTCACGCCTTGGAAACAGTCTTGTACACCTTAAGGGTCACAGAATGTTGCGTATCCATATCGTGCAGACTTCGGGGTGGTCGTTTTGCGCGCGGAGAGGTTCACCATGAAAATGCAACCAAGTAAGGAAGCGAGAACGCCGTCCTTGCGCCAACTTCATCCCAGGCGAGACGCACCAGACAAGCAGGACCAGCTGTCCGGTAAGCACAGCGTCTTTACTGCATGTGCCTTGGTGACCTTTACCCGGGGCGGGTGGGTTACTTTTGACCCGTCAACGGTTCTTTCGCGCGAAGTGTGTTCTTCCTTGGCATCCGTATTAACCTCATTCTGTAAGCAATCTTTGTATTCACAGCGGCACGCCAAACATGAAAATTAAGCTCGAAGAGTGTGTATGCAGTTATATGGAATTAACAGAGAAAGATAGGCTTGAATGTATATTTTACTGCTGGAACTTATGAATTAAAAAAATGACCTCTGTAAAAAAAGAATTTCGCGGGCACGCCTAAATTCGCCGGATATGCAACTTATAAACGCCTGTAATCGGATCAGTTTCGACCACCTGGCCTTTCTCGACGCACAAAACAATTCTACACCTAGTCGTGCATTGCAGTTCACCAGTGTATACCGCCGAACACGAATAATTGGATAAATAGGCATACACTTTATAAACTGGAGTGCAATCAGCTCCTAAATATGTAAAAAAAATCACGAATTTTTGAGCCCGTAATTAATGCTTTACGCTGCAATGCTAGAAGGTTCTGCAACCTAAGACGAATATGATTTTATTGATAGCAATCTCTGTATTTCTACAGAAACTTTCTCTGCTTGTTCGGACAGGCAGCTTTTCTCTGCTCGCCTTGTCAAGTGACTAGTTTCTTTCCGAGCTACAATGAAATGTCACGCATATGGGCCACGCGCTTGGAAAGGACTGCCAGGAAACAGACAAACATGCAGCAGCTTGAAGCTGGCAAGGTAATCACTGCAACGCTTGAAAGTAGGCAGGAGAAATGTAGGGGCAGTAAACAAGAAATGAATTGTTATGATTGGGATTAGAGAAAGTGAGACCAAATTTCGCAAATACAAAGTAAATTCTAACCTCACTGTTTTCGTTTTCACATGTTTTCGTGTACACATAAAAATACGCATTTGGTTTGATTTGAAATATATTTAGAACTCTTCGTTTTAGAGTAAAGCCGGCTTAACCAACAATTAGTACCACCAGCAGATTTATTTAAAATCAAGATAAATCCGATGTCTGCCCGAAAAATCGCCGTCAGTAAAGTATAGGGATTACAAATTGTCAAGGCAGAAAGCACCACTCAGAAACTAGCAAGTGTTTTGTACTTATCATAGAGCTTTTTATTTTCTTTCCTTCAGCCCTTTTCCGCGGGCTACATGTCGCGCTTCGGGGAAACCGCGTTATGTAAGCTAAGAACTGTAGAAAAGTCAAAGCTGCCCCATTCTCTTGTGTGCATGCTAACGTTAACGTCAATTGCTGCAATCCCGCCTCTTCCGAAACAGCAAATGTATGCTTAGGTGAACCATTTTAAACGGAATGTAGTTCAACTTGCACCAACCCCTACTTATAAATGTCCTCAAACTTCCCGTAATTCCAACCGCACTGCGTGTTTAAGTATCACACTTTGCATTTTGGTAAATGGAGCTTCGTTGCTCGCGCATGCACAGAAGCACAATACATGACAGCACGAATATTTATTGTGCGAAACACACCAAAAGCAAGCTCACTATTTCCACGCTAACCGCAGGACGATGAAGATTAAACTTTGTGTCAAAGCGACGGCCGTGAATCATTTGTAGGAGAATCATGCGTAGGTCTATAGGGAAAAGGAGGCAGCACAAATGTACAACAGAGGCAAATCGCATAAGCACTACTGCGCTTGAAACACGCACCATTTCCTTCTGATGCCAATCACTTTTGAATGGCTAACATTCAAAACTATGTTCAGTGCTAACAGCCTGGCTGATTCACGCTCTTCCGTTTCACGCGAAGTGTGCTTTAAGGAATGTAACTTGACACGACGTTTAGTCTCGCTGCGAACTTCGCACTTTGAGTTGTGATCAATTCGGTCTCGCCCTATCATCTCCTAGCCGTTCCGGTTACCTTAGTTCGTAGAGTAACTGCCCCCAGACAGACACTGGTCCCGGGTTCGATCTCTACCGATCGTTGAAGCTTGCCGGAAAAGCATGAAACGGTTAACGACCCCGATTAATCCCCTCTGTCGCCTTATTCCTTGCAGACCAGAGACATAGAAAAACCAAACTGCTTAGGCAGCCCTCGTTCTCCATGGATGCTTTCTTTTTCGTTTGCCTGCTCCCTTTGCGCATAACGAAGAAACGTGTATGGTGGCGACCGCCCGGCTTTTACCGACGCACAATCGCTTCGAACGGCGGTTAGCCGTGGACGCAGCCGCATAAGCTGTACATTCTATATGCAGCTCTGCTTCTGTCGCTCACAAAAAAAAATGGCCTTTTTTTTTCAAATGCCCGCGATTAGCTTTAGAGGATTGATTTAGGCATGTTCGTTCTGCAGCCTCGTCACTGCTTCATTTCTTCTGCGCGAAACAATTTTTTTTCTACTAAAAGAAGCATCCAGTCCTGTAGGAAAATGTAAATTTGAAAATATGGATATCTCGCCAGGCTACAATATTCCCCACTACTTTGCAAGGCACGTACAATCCAGCCGGGAGTACAAAACAACATATTAAACTGACGCAATAGCATAGCTAAGCTGTAGCAGACGACGGCCCTGCCGGTACCCCTGTAGAACGCGACCCGCCTCTCCAACACCCCCCCCCCCCCCCTCCTCCGCCCTTGCCTGTGTAAACATGGTTTTGGTCTAAACATTTGGGTTGAAGTTTTCAGTTTTTAATTTTTGAAAATGTGGCGAACTTATTCGGCGTACATTTCAGAACGCTGTATTCGAGATTTTTTGTCGAATGTTGTTTGCTTCTGGTGAATTACTGTTTTTTTTTCGATGACATAAACTGACATTCCTGTGCGTTCAAAAGTCTTTTAGAGTTTATATTCGCCTTTTTTCAGCGGGAGTAGTAGATTTTCTTGCAACTACCGCACACATAATCATGCTTAGCGGTGTGCTTGTAGAAGGAAATGCTATCCCCATTAGAAAGTGACGGGAGGTAAATAGTAAAGCTATCAGACGAGAACGTCAGCGCTAGTTTATTTCTAAAAACTCGATTATCATTCTAGCGTTAGGTTCGAGTGAGGCAGCACGTGTTCGTGTTGACGACAGCGATGGAACTGTCGCTGACCGATAGGGTAGCCAGAGCATGACACTTCGCGAAGCTTATTTATTTTATTTGAAATACCTTACAGGCGCGTAGGGCATTGTGTAAGGGGGGGGCAACAAAACATCAAGCTCAAATTTAAAAGGGGATAAGCAAATACAGAGAAACAAGGCACTATACATGATCAGTAAAAATTTGAAGCACCTCAATATAAAACAGAACAGTTGACATAGGAACACAGAAATAGGAACGCATGATAAGTAAAGGTAAAGCTTACATAGAAGCACCGAAATAAACAAAAAAAGAGACACAAGGTACATCACACAAAAAATAAAATTGAAAACCACATGGCGTGTTTACTAGTTTCTACAAAATTTGGAAAACAGAAATACAAACAAAAAGAGAGAAAGAAGTAAACGAAATGCGTAACAGAAAACGTAAATGAGATTGCATCAACATGCGTGGTATCTTGTACTTGTCCTTATATACGCAGTGCCGAAACCCACTTAGCCAAGTAACTGCCTTTAGCGGGTGTTGACTGTAAAGAAACATCTCTTCAATGTTTCTTGATTGCAGCCGAAGATGTGGAGCCTCCCACTGCTCAGAGGCGTGAGAAGCAGCGGGCAATTGCCACAAAACGCACAACCATGCTACACTTCGCCCCTAGCTTCGACAAACTGTTAATTTTCTTCTTTTACTGAGTGTAACTCGCACTGAATAGCTAGGAAGCGGTTCCATGGATGTCAAGAATACAGACCTTGTTGGTTAAAACAGAATTTCGCAAAAGTTAATTCGGCGTACTTTTATCGTTTTTTTTTGTAACCAAAAGAGTACAACCCCTATCCATACCCTAGCCACACCGCGTGTGCCCTTATGGCGACGTAAAGTTGCGTGGAAGGAAGGCGGGAGGGAATAGGCGGGGGTGTAGGGGGGGGGGGGGGGGAGGGAGGGTCGTGTCCAAGTTATAGAGACGATCACTTCACAAATTCGACTTCGCTCGCTAACTCTGCGTCCGCTAGCCAAAAGCGAATAGCGTAAGGGACTTTCACAGTGTCTTTATTTTTCACTCATTGCAGTGTTTTCGCGATGCAATAGCTTTCGTAAAAGTTTGCATTTTGATTTATTCTCGATACGAAGACCAAATGGCCAAGTGCAGCCGCCATTGGATTACTGCGTCAGGAGCAGCAGGGCGTTCAAATATATTTCAATGCATCTCACTGCGCTTCAGAGTTCATAATAAGACTTTCATGATTTTTTTTTGAATGAAACGATGAATAGCACGCAAAAGCTCTCATTGAAGTTGGTTACGCGACCAGGTGGACACGAACAAAGGCGATAATTGTTTTTCTGCATCTCCTAATGGAAAAGAAAAAAATATCAGTTACCTTTCAGCCACTCCACTTAGTGTGCATGTATATTTGATAAAATTGGGGGCGGTCACATTCATTAACCGTTTCTTAGCATTTGCCTGTTCCGAGTTATCCGCGAACAAACTTCCCGCTGAATCTGCGTAAACGCATACCACGCGGGTTCAATGGGTGCAAACCTCCTCCGGTTTAACGCAGCTGTTACGCGCGGCCTTTCGTTTGCCACAGGCGCATACGTCAACAGGTGCACGTGACAGCTGCTCCCCTTTCACTGGCGACTTGCGAACTCGACTAAACGCGATGTAGAACACCTGCGTCACACCGGGGAGGGGCTTCGCGCCGAACGTAACTGTGGTGCACTCGTAATTACGCGGATTGAGTAGAAAATTTAGAGGCGATCATCTCAAACAACAGAAGCCGTGTTCTACCAGGTCTCCATCTTCCGTTGAACATTTAGCGCCCATTCTGTCCTCCGCAGTGGTCACTGACATGTACCCGCGGCTTTCAAGCGTCTGTTGCCATTGGCAGCCAATGGCAGCCAGCGCTGGGGTCCAGTCGCTTGCTGTTGACACAGCGCTGCAATGCACCTCACCATTGGCTGCGTAATGCATCCAATTTCAGCCAATGGTGAGGCTCGGTCGCCAACCACCCAATGGCCAGGTCGCTTGCCACAGAGCACCGAATGGACTTGAAATGGACAACGCAAAATGGACGGCTTATAGAATACGATCCCCAGGAGTGCTACTCGACTACTACCAAATAGAACAGTCCAGGAATACGACCGCCCTCAGACGGCCGTATTCTATAAGCGGTCCACTTTAAAATGAAAATTTCGCGTCCGTCTGGTTCTGTGTCTTTGGTCACTCAGATATACCCAAGGCTTTCAACCGTCTGTGGAAATCGACCCGGCCATTGGGTAGAAGGCGACCGGGCCTCACTGTTGGCTGCATGTCGCAGCCAATGTCAGCCAGTGGTCAGGTCCGGTTACCTGCTGTTGACAGAGCGCTGCGATGCACCTCACCAGTGGCTGCATGTTGCATCCAATTTCCGCCAATGGTAACGTCCTCTCGCCGAAGATGTTAAGCCTCCCAGTGTGCAGAGGCGTGAGAAGCAATGGGCAATTGGTACAAAACGCACAACCATGCTACACTTCGCCCCTATCTTCGAAAAATTGTTAATTTGACAGCTTATAGAATACGTCCCCTGGTTTCCAATAAAGATATTTATGCTAAGTTCTTCAGTGGCAAAAAAATTAAATCACCTGATTTTATTTAATGGCGTATTTCAGACGACCATTATCTGCTCAGTTTGAGTCTGTCTGGTAGCATAGACTGCGTGCAAAAGCTGCTTTCATGTACTACTCAGCGTTTGTTTTTAGACGTCCTGAATGTTTAATGGCTTTTGCGCACTGACAAAGGCTAGGCTCCTCGGCTGTCTGGCTACCCCGTACGTGTGCATCCGTCAGCCAGCGATGGCCCCCGAAGCGGGTATGCGGTGTGCTCTGGCTCCTTTGAAGAAGCTTCGTGCGAAAAGCAGCACGAGTCGGTCGCAGCAGAAACTGACGACGGGGACGATGACTCGCTGCTGTCTTGCTGCGACATGGCATGCCCGGTATCGGGCGGGCGGCGGATTGTGTAACCGGAAGGCGAGAGCGGAGGGATGTGGTCTGTGGTAACTGTCGTGAAACGCTCGTGGAGAGACTCAGCAGCGTACTAGAGTGGCGTGGCCAGTACTCGAAGAACGAGCTTGTATGGGAGTCTAAAATGAGCCGACCTGTGAGCTTTTGTTATTTTTCGTATGCACAAAGCAACAGTGCCTGATAAATGTCCTCAAACTCATTACTATTCTCCTGGTAATTTATTTTTCACGGTCAACGGTCACGACCTGAACATTACACAGGTGCTCCTCACTATACCTGTTGCCATATTTTGGTCCCTTCTCATACTGTTAAACGTCACTTCCGCAGTTTGGCTTCGTTCATATTGTAAGCCTACTGCTGTACTTTGCCTGTTGAAATCTTCATCGCGTGCCTGAGTTCTTCACTTAATTACGGAGCCGGGCAATGCCATCAAATAATACGTGTTTGTTCACTTGTTTTCCATACCTTATGTATAGATTTGGACAACCTAATTAGAAATGACACAGTGGCGACAAAAAATTACAGGGGTCCACACAGCTACAAGGAAAGAAATCAGAACGAGAAAACAAGAAGAGGAACTTGTCGGCACTTTTATGCCGACGTTTATTATGCTGTTGCGGCTGCTTTTTGCAAACGGTAATTTTTTCTCTTCACTGTGTCATTTAAAATTAGGCTGTCCATAACTATCTAGCTCTTCGAAATCCAGCACTTGAATGCCTCTTTTAAACATCTAGTTAAATACATCATAGAGATTGTCACTCTTTTGGGCAGTCTACCTGACTGTTGTTATTAGCCCCGTGGATGACTGCTGCTGTTAGGCTGCCCGTGTGTCGAGCTCATTTACATATGCTACCTCCATGCGCAGGTTGCGCAATGCCTGCGTGGCTGCTCAGGTTTCAGGCGAAGCAGATTTTTTTTGTTCTAAATTGATTCAGGGTAATTGCAGGGTACTTCTGCTAAGTATTTTTTTTCGAGCGAACGGAATATCGCGATGCAGATAAAACCAAACGAAAGAGTTTATTTATTTTTTATTTATTTCAATACCTTTAAGGTCCCTAAGGACATTACAGAAGGGAGTGAAATGCATGAAAAATATCTATATGTATGTAACTATAACAAAGGAATTGCGACAATGCAGAGGGAAAAAATAGGAACAACAACAATAACGCAGTAAAATGCAGATTACTGGGAGCAAACATATTCTTCGAGAGCAGATTTGAACAAAACAGAGTCGGTAATTGTGAACAAAAGCACCTACAAAAAATGCTTCGGGGATTTGTATAATATACACTTAGCTGAGGAATGTGGCGAAGTTTTAGTTTTGTGCTATTAACAGACGAGCTTCCCAGCGCGTTTGAACATTATACGATGCTGCCTACGGGAGGGGGCCAAATTTTGCCCATTTTATGAGGCTTTGAAACTGTAGAGCGCCGTAACACAGACAGATATCAAAAATGCTTCCCAATTTTATGTACCCTGACATATGCTGCTTAAAATGGTGTGCGACGACCTGGCATAGCTTTGATAAAGAAGCTTTCTGAGGCCTTTTAATCTGTAACCTGATATTGCCTAAAATATGAAAGATGGCGCCCGGTAGCGAGCTACGCTGCAGGAATGGTTCGGACTTATGAGGATGAGGAGGAGGAGGAGGAGGAGGAAAAAACATTGTTTAGTCGCCTGCAGAACGACACCATGACTAAAAGGCGCCACAACGGGGCCCTGACGCCTTCTCAGCTGGTGGTCTCTACTCAACTCCAGCGCGTGTTACTCCCGCGGTCGGTCGCCCTGAGGGGCAACGTTCCGTCGGTTTCGCTCGGCCTTTGTCTTACAAGAGCCGCCGAGACCTGCTGGATAGCCCAGGTTTGGATTTCAAGGTAAGAGCATTCCGCCGCAGCCGCGAGTCGCGGCGGAATCGTTGTACTTGTCGAAGCCTCGTCGGGAACTTGGTGCAATCCCATAGGATGTGCGTCAGGGTGGCCCTCCCGCTTGCACACGCGGCGCACATCACTCACGTATACCTTCGGGTACAGATGGTTCATTAATACTGGGGTGGGTAAGGAACCAGTTTGTAACTGTCTGAACATCACCGCCTCCGCTCGGCTCAGCCCCGGATGCGGTGGTGGGAAAGCCCTTCGAGCCAGGTGGTGAAACTGCGTAAGTTCGTTGAACGTCGTCATGCGGTCCTTGCACTACACCGCGTTGGACGGTCGGTTGCAGCGGCGCGGTTTGTTAGCGCTCGCGCCACTGCGTGTGCCGTCCCGTTGTGGTTATCGTGCTTATTTGACGCATCGTTGCCCACATGAGCCGGGAACCACTTGATTTTAACACACCTATTCTCTCGTTGCAGGTCAGCCGAGCACCGAACGCGGACAGCCTCACCACACACTTTGCCATGGCATAATTGTGCACTGCACTTCACGAATCATACAACACCGTTTGCCACCCGGGGTCGGCAATGACCAAGGCAATGGCCAACTCCTCCGCCTGACACGCCTCTCGGACCCGTAAGCTCGCCGTTTCCCTCGTGGCACCTGGCGACGCATCGATGACGGTGGTTGCGAACGCCGCGCGGTCTCATTGGTATTCTGCCGCATCCACGAACCTGGCGTGCTCGTCCTTGGCATGAAAGTCGACGAGGAACTTGGCCCTCGCCGCTTTTCTCTCTTTATTAAACTCCGGGATCATGTTTCTCGGAATGGGGTCTACCCGAATCCGGCGCCGGTTCCGTCCGGGACAGGAACGTCGCCACTCGCCTTTTTCGCCCTGGGCTTGAAGCCCAAGTATTGAAGTATGCGCCTGCCGGGCTAGGTCATAGAGAGCCGCTCCAGCTGGGCGGTCTGTTGCGCTTCTGCAAATTCCTCAAGGGTATTGTGGACTCCCAGGCTCAGGAGCTTTGGGTGTTCGTACACTGGAATAGTCCGAGCGCCGCCTTGTAAGCTCGGCGTATCAGGGCGTTGATCTTAGTATATATTTTCACACTGAATCCAGTCGTGGAAAGCTGCAACATAAGTGACGGGGCTAACTACGAAGGAATGCATAGGCCGAATCAAGCTTCCCTTCTTCATCCCGGCCTTGCGGTTGGCGACCCGTCTGATGAGGTGTATTGCGTTGGTAATCTTGGCTGCAAGGCGGGAAATGGTCTCGCCGTTGCCCCGTCGCTTGTCGATAATCATACCGAACACCCGGATTTTGTCGACCTCCAGATCACTTGCCCGTTCCTCATCACGATATTGATCGCCTCGTAGTCTCTCGGTTTGCTCTTGTTACGTCTGACGTACTTTGGTGGCAACACCAGCAATTCTGACTTGCCTGGTGAGCAGAGCAAACCGGATCCATTAGCTGGTCTTCGATGGCATCGACGGCCTCTTGCAGCATGTTCTCAATGTGACCATCGCTGCCTTCCGGAACCCACAGCGTGATGTCGTCGGCGTAGATGGTATGCCGAACCCCCTCGACTTGAGAGAGTCGCTTGGCCACCCCGATCATAACGAGGTTGAATAACAACGGCGAGATGATCGAGCCCTGGGGGATCCGACACTGCCGAGCTTTTTCGGTTGGAGGCAAAGATCACCGGCGCATAGCTCTGCAGTCCACCCCGTCAGAAGGTTCTTTATGTAATTGTATGTTCGTGCGCCCATGCTGAGTCGGGACACCTGGGCTAGGATCGCTGAGTGCTTCACTTTGTCGAAGGCGCTCTGCAGGTCCAGCCCTAGGATGGCCTTTTTGTCTTTTGTTAGGGCGTCAGCGTCAATAATATCTTCCTTCAGCAGAATCATCGCGTCTTGGGTGCCGAGGGAACGCCGAAACCCGATGATCGTGGTGGGATAAAGTCCCGACTCCTCCAGGTAGTCCTGCCACCTACACATGAGGAAGTTTATGAAGTTTCGTCCATTTTGATGCCTACCTTTTTATCTGGTGACTTATGCTTTGTAGAAAACAACACATGTAAGAGCTCGAGCCCAGTGCCTCGACCGGAGTTTTAAATAAAGGAGATGATTACTATGAACATTAACGCAGCTCGCGGGTATTCATATATGCTTGTCGTGGAGGAACTTTGCAAATTGTCAGCCCTGTGTTATTATTCAAAAAGTTAATTTGCGCGTGTGATCACGGTATAATATATGCCATGAGAGATACCTCGTATGAATTTTAGCTATTCTTCTTAGTTTGAAATAGCATAGCGGCATTCAAACAGCCGACATCAAAAAGTAATCGCGGACATAAGGGTTTAAGTTTATTCCTTTAATGCTTATGCAAGACGATTTGATTTGGCTTTACTCAGATACAATGTGAAGCTGTTCAGCTTTCGTCGGGCAAAGCAGAATTAAGAGCCTAGAAGCAGATGACCTCTGGTTAGATGGTCAGGTTGTTACTGTAAAGTCCATCTGTAATTTTTCGAGTTAGTTACTCATAGCGTTGTCCGAATATGGTGGCTGGAGTTTGCACATAGGGTTCTAACCTGTTTTCAGAACCTTTTGTTTTGTAGCGATAGCTACATTACGGTAGCATTTCAAGCCTTCAGAATGGCGGCGCCATGGCGGTTGCGGCGCCGCCCCCCCTGTGTACGCACCGTAACCCTGTGGCTGCGCCGCCACGCTGGCATGTGGTTGGTCACGTGGTGCGGAGCAGCTGCCGGCGGCGCGGTGCCATCGCTGATCAAGTGGTTCGTCACGTAGTTGGTCACGTGACCAGCCACGTGGTGCGGAGCGGCTGCTGCTTCCGGCGGCGCGGCGCGCCGGCGATACCGAGCTGCCACAGCTGTGCGATTGCGCCGTGTCAAGTGCGACGAAGATGAAAAGGAACGCCTAGCGAAACGGAGCGGCGAAAGACTGACTTTGCAATTCAACTGAGCGAGTTCCACTCAGCCAGCTTCAGCTATCGCGTCACTCCAGGAAATTTAACCAGAGCTAAACCACCGCCAATATTTGCGTACTGATTTTAATAAATGTGCTCGTTTTAAAACCTAGAAAATATAATAGTATGAATGAACAATTTCATGTAAGATCACTATTCGTACTTTTATTACAACAGCTACTGGCGACTTTTTTTCGGTGTTCTTTCATTCCGACTTCTGTAATATGCCTGTATGATGTATTGCCAGTATCCTATCTGTGGGATACAACTGCTGAATTGAGGCTTCGCTTTTGAGGTACGAAACTTCCATTTTTAAGATACTACAAGATATCACCAGCGTTTTTCATTTTTCCCGAATAAAATTAGTGACACTAATTTTGTCCAAACTTTGTACGAAATTTTGTACGAAAAAGCGCTTTGATATGGGCCTCATCAAGGAAGCAGCCCATAATGGTATATATAAATGGTAAATATGGTCTCTGTAGCATTTTGCTACGCTGCCAGTCGCTACGCTGCCAGTAGCTATGCTGCTAGTCGCTTCTACGTTGCTGCGTCGGCCGACTGTCATGATATCGCAGTTAATTCACCCGCACCTCCCAGAGTGACATCGCAGGGGGCCGCCAGGTGCAAGAGGATTAACCATAAATTAATAGGATTAGCCACGATGTCATATCAATCGGCCTACGCCACTGGCTTGAGAGCCTCCTATGTGGAGCGTTTGCGTCTGTTCTGTGAGGCTGTGCTGTAATCATATTAAGGAATAAATGTTTCTTTTACCAGTATAACAGATGACTTGCGTTACCTCAAGCAGCTTGCTTTTACGATTCATTTTCTTCCTCAAAATGATATGCACACGTGTTAAAAATTTTTCGCGATGAGCTAGGTCAAAGGATGTCAAGGGACATAAATTTGAGAGCGAAGCAAAATAAAGATAAACTAAGTGTCCTGCCGACGCTAGTACAGACTCTACATTAAGACCGTTAAAACAATGAAAACTAGAGCTGCCCCCACCAATGCATTCGTTAGGACGGGCAATGCTAATCAACTGAGAGAAACTCCCCCACAAATACATTCAAAGAGAGAAAGAGAAACGGAAAGGGGGAGGGGGGGGGGCAGAGTCTTGCACAGGGCGCCTAGTGATGTAATTCCTACTCAGAACCCAGCCGCTACGCCGACATTTCAGCGGACGCGAAATGCAACAAAGCATGAGCTATTTACCCCGACGGGTCGAATTAGTTCGAAGCGCCCCAGTCCCTCATAACACGTATTCGAACGAATTTGCATCTATTTCATTGTAAATCTTCCCAGTTCCCAGGTTTGTCTGCCTGTAACAGCTTTTATTTCTATGGTCCCGTGAAAAACTAATTATACGGCGCTGAACAGTACCATCGCATACTGTGACAGCAGCAGTGCTTGGCAAATCAAGCAAAGACAAGCAAAGAAAAGTGAGGCTGTAGTTGCAGGTATGGACGAAAGTGGTCCAGCATATCTAGGTTGCTGTATCTACAGCATGCCAGCCAGACAGCGCACCAGCGAACAAGCCGGCATAAAGACAGCGTCAAGGATCCGGGATCACGTGGCGTGGCATGCTCACGTTTTCTTTTCCTGCTGTCACGAGACGCCGGTCGGAAACTAAACATTATGACAATGGCATTTCTGTAATTGTGCTTTACCTTATGCCGAAACAGGTTGTTGTGTAAACCAAACCTTTCGTCACTTTCTTTACAGCAGGGAGAGACCTATCCCTGGTGTAAATAGCGTGACGTCAAAGGGGAAAGGCCCGATGGGCAAAATCGCCAACTTTTTCTTCCAAACTGGCTTTGCACGTGACGAGCATTTGCTGCCCGTCACAAGGCACATGCTTTGCGAACCGGACCGGAGACACGTTCGCCGGGGACGTATGCAGGGAAAGGTCTATTGAAAGTTGACGATTCCTAGCACACAGAGGCGTCTCTCGAGGTATCTAAGAAAGGAAGGAGTGTTGGGTATTCTCTGGCGCAATTGTTTACGCGGTGCGGGGGCGACCGGTTGCGGGAGGGAGGGGAAGAGGCTATTGAAAGAGCCTGGTGACGTCTAGTGCTGTCGTGTGTCATAAAATGCATTTACTTGTTAGCTATAGCTTTTCGTTTCTTGGAGTATACTGCCGAGAAAAATGACAGTCAGGCAGGTTTGACGATTGTATTCCTCGCAATTTCGCTCAGTGCGTGTGTTTTGATAAAACTTATAAGTGGATTGCAAGAGTGTAAATCCTGCACTGAAATTTTGACCTTCGGGAAAAGGGCGCGTCCATTACGCCAGTAAACGCGGTAAATAGCTTGCTAATTATTTTTTGTAATTTCTAGATGAGTGAAGTTAACTTCACAGGAACGTTTTATTGTAAACCTAGAACACACCACTCACGTCGATAAAGGGGCTGCCTACACTTAAACAAACGAAGTATTTTATTTCAGCAAAGCATAGCAATTATAAAATGTGCGGGAATATTGAGTGAACTTAACATCCTTACAATGTATTTTTACGGTTTGGTTTTTTTCTTTTACTTCGGGCTAGTATAATTGAAAAAAAAAGTGCAAACAACGATGCATGGATTTGTTTGATAATTACGTAAAAGAACCAAGAAACAATCCTACTCATGCCCTCTACAGCTTGTTGGGGGAGCAGTGGTGGTAGTTTCTATGTAGAGGCGGGATTACTCTTACTGTCGTCAGTCGGCAATTGCTCCATCGGAGCCCGTTAATTCAAACAGTGTTTATACCACCTTACCGCAAAGCCAGTGTTCTCGAAAAAGTTCAATTATTTTTATCACTGTTGGCCGCTCAGTTCATGAACGCTAAGGGTACACGATGTGAGCGACGGCGTCAATTAGAACGTTCAGTCTCCTTAGATTGCACTGGAGTGTCTCGCTACCGTCACAAAAAAAAAAAAATCCTGAGTGCACCGCTATTCGTGGTCGCGCCAGTTGATGTTATATAGGCCAAGTTCCGAGTACGAAGTCATTTATTTATTTATTTATTTATTTATTTATTTATTTATTTATTTATTTATTTATTTATTTATTTATTTTTCTACACAATACTGCAGTTCTTTTGCTTAGGTCCAAGCAGGAAGGGCACGAAGATATAACATACAAGTGCAGTCATTCAGGAGTAAAAGGATGCACCACAAATAAAATTGAAGAATATATGCCTCTAGAGCATCTAAAAAACATTATTAAAGGCCTTCAGAAAGTCACCAACGGATATCACACTCTTAGGAAGCGCATTCGAGCCCGTAACCATCCCCGAAAAAAAGAGAAAATTTAAAAGCGTTAGTTCTCGTGAAATATGGCGATAAACTATGGTCGCGATGATGAGGACTTCGACGCGTTTCTGAAAACTGTACGTAGCATTACGCCAATACAAGAGCTGGTTCACTGATCCGCCGCGAAGACATGCAGACGACAGCAATTACAGAACTAGGACGGCATCTTGGAACTCCAAAATAATTGTTGATATGGGGTTTTGGACGCCTTCATTGCGTCCCCAAATAAATGTTGATATGGGCTTTTTGGACGCTTTCATTGCGTTCGCCAAAAAAAAAATTCTGACGGCTCAGTGGCCCGCGACAGCTGCTCCCTTGCTGCGGCGGCCACCATCCCCGCCCTGCGACTGCACAGCCAGCAACACGCAGCCTTCCTGGGCTCCTCCACCACGGCGGAGTTGATGGGGATCCGGCTCGGGCTGGACCTGCTGCTCACCCTCGGCCCTCCGCCGCCCAGGAGTGCTCTGCTGTGCGACTCCCGCGCCGCCCTCAGCCACCTGCAATCTAACGGCCGCGGTACCCCACTAGTGCGGGAAATTCGGTCGCGCATCGAGCGCCTCGCGCAGAGAGGTTGTGCCGTGCGTGCACAGTGGGTGCCCGGTCACTGCGGCATCGCCGGCAACGAAGAAGCTGACGACCTCGCGACCGCTGCACACCAACTACCTGCCAGCGATCTGCCCCTTGCGCTGGAGGACGTGCGTGCGGCCATCCACGACCATCTCCGAAAGCAGCACCCCGACCCACGCATCGCGGGAGGTGAGCGCATCGACAGTGTCACCGGCTGTCGCGCACTTACACGGTTACAACGTGCAATGATCCTCCGCGCGCGCATTGGCTGCGTGTGGCCCGGGGAACGACGGGTGCGTCACGGAATCGCGACGAGTGATGTGTGTGACGGATGCGGTGCAGTGGAAACACTAGAACACCTGCTCCTTCACTGTGCCGCGTTCGCCGATGCTCGTCGCGATATGCTCGCGGCCTATAGGGCGCAGGGCATACTACCAGACTCCACCAAGACGCTATTGTGGCCGCAGGGCAGTGCGCGCACTCGTGAGCGAACTTTGGTGAGCCTCTGTGCATTCCTCGAACACACGGGCTTGACGTCCCGTCTGTTCTCCGTCAGGTAGTTACACGCAGTGACCGAACGCTCCGCGAGTTCTACCTTGAACGATTAATAACTGGACGCCCCACTCCAGTTGTAACCAACACAGTGCTGTGCGCGTGTGTGATTTACTTCCTCTAAAATGAACTAATCACGCGCACAACCTGGACACATTTCTTATTGTGTAAATAGTTTGTACATATTACTTCTCCCCCTATCCTCTCTTCCTGTCCCCTCACCTCTTTAATTTCATTTCTCCATTCTGCCTGCTGTCCTTTATTTCCGCTGCCCCAGCTCAGGTGCTTCAGTATCGATGGCAGATGCCGGGGCTAGCAAAAATCTTTTCCTTCCTTTTTACTACTATTTTTAATAAAACCACTACCACCACCACCAGAAAAAAGTTCTCCAAACATCCGATATCCTGCTTTCGGCGTCCTTGAGTGTTTGTTTCTTTTTTTATAAATTTGCATTTGGCTTCTAATCACGAGTCTAAATCCTGGAGTTCACTAAGGTGGCACCTTGGGCTAGTTTGTGTGAGAGCGAAAAGTAACGGCGCTGGAGAGACATGACACACTGTGTATCACTGCGTCCTGTTTCTCCCGGGATGTGTATCTTCTCTGCCTTAAAACTCGTTAAAAAGAACCACGGAAAGCCTTCTCGCATCATTCTCAAGGGCCGCTGTCTTGCTAGCCTTTTCAAGCGACCTCTGCAAGCCGTTCAACCATCTTGTCTTTTCCGTCCCTTTGTCTTCTCACTGGATGCCTTTCTCAATATCCTACTACTGAACATGCGTTTTTCAGGCGCACAGAAAACTTCATGCCGCGTTGATAGTTTTCTTTTGCCCACAAATCCCTTCCTTCTCCCCCCTCATCCCACAGTGTGGAAGCTAATCCGAACAATGGTTGTTAACCCGACTGCCCAACCCAACCACGCCGCTGTGCGCCCTCCCATCTCCCTGCGTGCGGCTATGCCAGACAAGAAAGGGGGAAATGAAAAGAGAAAGGATGGATGGAAGGTAGGAGCGTTCCCTTTGAAATGGGGTGATGGCAGTGGCCGCCATGCTCAGCATTTTTCTCCTTTATTTTTGTTTAACTGTGCTGTAAGATATTAAAATTCGCCATTTTCTTTAGAAACGTCTTCCTACACTTTTAACCTTATGTCACCTCCCTGCTTTTGAGCCACCAATCTTCCAATCGCTTTTTGCTAATTTCCATCGCAGATTCAGTCACATAACTATTTTTATCTCGAAACCCTAAGGCCTCAGGAAGGGTGACTGTGCCTGCATCGATATCGGGATGAATACCATCACATTTTAGTATGAGGTGTTCTATTGTTTCTACAGATTTACCACACATAGCACATGTGTCATCTGCTTCGTTGAATTTCTTTTTACAGGTGCGCGTTCTAAGACATCCTGACCTAGCTCCAAAGAGTAGGGCACTGCCTCTTGAGTTATCATGAAACGTTTCCTTCCTGATCTGCTGTTTCCAGTATCGATATAGTTCTACACTATGCTTCTTTTCCATTGAATTTTTCCAATTTTTGCCTTCCGCGTTTTTAGCCTGTCGTTTAATAGTCTTTCTTTCTTTTTCCTCGTCTCTGGCATACTTACTGGTTAGCTTCCTAGTTTTTGTCCGCCAGTGTGAGTCAACGCTCTTTCTGCATAGGTATTTAAATACCTTATCTGCCCACCTGTTATCATCCAATTTCCTCAGGCGTTCTTCGTATAGTATTTTACTCTGAGCTTCCCGTGCTTCGACCGATGTCTAGCCCCTATCCCCTGTACTGCCTCGTTCGTGGTTTCCCCGTGGGCACCTAGTGCTAATCTTCCAACAGCTTTCTGTTTTACTTCTAATTTCGACTGAACTTCTGCCCTGAAGCACAGAACCGCACTCCTGCAAGTAAATCCCTTCACCATTATTAATTTCCAGATGCCTCTCAGTATTTCATACCCTTTGTACACCCCCCCCCCCCCCTCCCCAAAGCCCTATGTTTCAATATCCCGGCATCTCCTCGCCCTTTTGCTATGATAGACTGCTCGTGCTTTTCTGTGTACATCTGTCCTTCGTTTACCCATCATACCCCGAGATATTTGTATTCGGCCACTCGCGGTATTTCATGGTTTTGTATTGTAAGCTCCTGATCAGTTGTATCGTTGAAAATCATCACACCGGATTTAGCTGCGCTAAATCTAAAACCTAGACTGTCTCCTTCACCTCCACAGCAATTAACCAGACTTTGAAAATCTTCCTGGCTATCTGCTAACGGTACAATATCGCCAGCATACATCAAACCCGTAGTCGTTGCTCAACAACCTTTCCGCCTAATCTGTACGACTGATTATAACCTAGATTGCTTCCTTGTACACTTCTTTCCATTCTTATCATATAAAGCATGAACAGCAGCGGCGATAGAGGACAACCTTGCCTTAATCCTTTGTGTACCTCGACAGTTGTCGTACTCCTAATTCTTTCCTATGTTATTTCAACTTTATTTTCTCGATATATTTCCTGTAGAAAATCAGTTACTTCATGACCGATACCTTAACTTTTTAATATGTTACACAGGAGTTCCCTGTTCAAGTTTTCGTATGCACCGCTTATGTCCAGGAAGGCTAAATACAGAGGTCTGTTTTACGCCTCAGCTACTTCTATGCACTGGGTAAGCACGAACAGGCTATCATATACGCGCCTACCACTTCTGTACCCGTTATGAAGTTCTCCGAGTATTCTATTACTTTCTACCCATGAATGAATTTTGAATTTCACCGCCTGCATTGCCAGCTTGTATATAACTCATTTTATCGTAATTGGTCGGAATGATTTTATGTTCGTATTGTCGCCTTTCTCTTTATAAATTAAACTAATTTTATTCGGTTTCCAGCTGTGCGGAATTTGCTTATTTGCCATGACTCCCTCCAATGCTTTTATCAGCGGGTTCTTAACTCTTGGGCCAAGTTCATTAATTAACTTGATTCGAGTTTCGTCTATACCTGCGGACGTGCATTTTGGAATATTTGCTTCCGCCTTTTTCCTGTTAAGATTGGTCAGTTCTAAGCTGTTTTCTATTTGCCATCCTGTGTTGCTCCCTCATTTGGGGTGATTACCACATCGTCTTTCCTAAATGACTCAGCTGTAACTGACGCAATGTAGTTCACAGCGTCATCTCCCTCTAAACATTTTCCCTCGGCATCATGAATCTTTTCCCGCTTTCTGTGATCCGCTTTACCCAGCCAGCTTATATGGTACCAGAATTTTTTTGACCCCCCCTTTAGTTGCATTGCGAACTTCAGCCAGCCAGCGATCAAAGGTCTGATTTCATTTAGCCTTGACGAGGACCTGTACTTGTTGTTTCTTTTGTCGATAAGATTCCCATTTTCGGCCTATTTCCTCTTCAGATAACTGCGCCCATTTTGCTTCTCTGTGTTCCCGTGAAGCCAACCGTCGTTGTTCGATGGCCTCCTTAATTTCCCTATTCCACCAATTTCGTGGCTTCCTCTTTCCTCTCCAGTGGTTTACTCCTTTTACTTCTTTTATTTTTGTATTAACGAGTAGTTCTGAGTGTAATCCCACTTTTCCATAGGATGTTTCTCTGTTGCTTCCTCTATGCCGGCCGCTATTTGCGCTATTTCTTCGTCCTTTCATTTTGCGAACTCTCTTTCACTTCGCTGAGAGTTGAGGGTGAAGCGGCCCGTGGTGGCAGCTTGCCGAACTAAGCGACCATGTCCAGGCAAGCTCGTCTTGCGGATCAAGCCAGCATACAATTTCAGATCGCTAAGGCTTTAGCAATAGAGAATGTAAAATTAACGTTGCAGTATAGAGCGAGCAAGAGAAGACCAGAATACTGGTGTCGTAAAAGAAGAGCGGAAGAATTGCTCGAACTGTTACAGAAATAAAAAACGCATGGCTTAGAACTCAGAAAGATAGCTCTGACGAACAACCAGGATAGGACTGAAAGAACACAAGCACGTGGCAATAACATAAGGTGGCGCTAGCTACCTTCACGATTTACAGCGGTTGCCATAATATCCATCCGCTCGTCCGTGTCGCCAACAAGCGCCACGGTGCCATGACACGTCACCACTAGCCACCTTTTTTCCACGCAACCACCACTGCTACCCTAAGTGCTCCTCACAAGCGGCGCCATGTCCCGGCGAGTAAGCGAACAAGAAAGTTTAAAACAACCTCATTGCGAAGCGGGTGATAAGTAGCCCAACCAGCACTGGCGGGTGTGGTCGGCATCGGAGGAACTGCTGGCCATGGTCTTCCTGGCAGAGGAATACCTGTAGGTCTCTCTTTGACGTTAAACTAGTGTGTTCTCGCTCTCTTTCGGGCTTGATAGTGCTAGAGAAATAATGGTTTAGCATTTACGCAGCTTTGTTTACCGGCCTTTAAAAAACCACGCGACCGATCCTGGCGCATATTATGGTCCCAGTACGCAGGCGAAATGACGTCGTGGACATCGCTCCAGAAGAAGCGGTTTTTGTTCTCTGAGACGCGCCTTGAGACTTTTAAGCAGCGCCGCTGTTACGTGGAAGCTTTTTGTGCTTTGCGAGTTACCTTTTAAGGCCGGTAAAAGAAGCTACTTTACGTCAATGGTACTCATTCTGACGACCAGCGCGAAATTCGACCAGGGACAGAAGGGCGGATGTAGCCACCGCAACTCCGACAAGACTGTATTAATCCCTTACTTCGGCGTGACACTGCGACTGTATACCTCTGGCCAGACTGGAACGTGCATATGCAGGAAGGAATGTATAAAATGCAATCGATACAACGCTATGCGCGTGCGGTTTTCACGCCTTTACAGATTACAGGCGCAATTAAGAGTGACAGCAGTACGCATATGAGCCAGAGCTAAGTCACCCTTGCTTACATCAATAGCACGTTAACTATGTTCAGTTCAGTTCACTTCAGTATTACCTTGAAAGTCCCCCGCAGGGGCATTTCATAAGGGGCGGGTTCTTATACATACAGTAATGATCATGGTAAATAATTATTGAAAAAATGGTCATACAGAAGTTTTTGCCGTCGGTCACTGGCAGGTCACGTCATTTATCTATGCTGTGCGGCCTCGAATACTGAGTGAAATAATGAAGTCAAAAGTGCGATTTTATTGCGATGTATAAGGTGGAAGACTTCATTACAAAATCTGTCTCACGGCCTCATCGTGAGACCCAGTATTCGGGGCTGCAGAGCATAAAAAATTCACGCGACCCACAGGTAACCCATGACGCAGTGAACGTGTTAAGTGAAAGGTCAAGTCAAGCCTTTGGCACACATACTAGAAATTGCTGCTACACGATACACGAGCAGTGTCTTGCAAAATGCCGAAGTACCGTCGTCTGCGACCGGGACACTTGCGGAGCCGTGCGCCGGGGCTCTGTTGCGGTCGCGTACTAAATGGCCCAGCAACTTCTCGAAACCATGGTTAGATGGAATATGGGCTACTCTGAAGACATCGCCACCAGCACTCTCTGGAAGCTGCAATGGAAGTGCGGCGTATCACCCAAGTACAGCTCGCTGTTAAAGACCACGCATAACGGGCGCCTTCCGACAGCGTCTGCTGCTTTTGAAAAGCAATTTTTAGCACACTTCATTCTGTAAGAGCTCTTTACCCTATAGGAGCACAAAAAACCCTCACACTACGGTAGTGCGAAGTCGACGTGATGCTTTGAGCGCGTCATAAATTGTGTTGCTGGGAACAGCCCTTACAAAAATTTCTTTGGACAGTCTACAAACTGCCCACAGACCTTTGCCTTTGAAGCCTATAGCCAAATCTTAGAGAATAATCCATAGGAAACACAAATCCGATAGACAGTCTATAGGCAATCGGATTAGGGCTATACACTTTTAGTAGCCTTTTGTCTATAGACAGTCTGTAGCCTATGAATACACAAAAAGATATATATAGAAAGGCAGTCTACAAACTGCCCACAGACCTTTGCCTTTAAAGCCTATAGCCAAATCTTAGAGAATAGTCCATAGGCAACACAAATCCGATAGACAGTCTATAGGCAATCGGATTAGGGCTATACACTTTTAGTAGCCTTTTGTCTATAGACAGTCTGTAGCCTATGAATACACAAAAAGATATATATAGAAAGGCAACAGAGTTTATAACAACTCTGTAGAGCATTTTTGTAAGGGAGACCCTGCATTTATGTGCTAAGATAGTGTGTGTGCTGCGTGTGTGCGTTCGTGCGTACACGTGAAGACTGGTTGCCCACACGTTTAGACGGTTTCGCAGAAACTGCCCGCATATAAGGTATCTCAGTATAGGCAAAGCTGCGTGACGTTTCAGTGCGCTAACACAGGGCTCCTGAAACAGTGCAAGAATTAAAGAAGGATTAAGGACGTTGTAAGTAAATGCGGAAGAACACCTGAATCAGCAAATTTAATATCGCTTTCAAATATGTGTCCCGTTTGTTTCCAAACTATTGCAAGCGCCTTTCCAATCTCGTTCGAGAATCTTGCCAAATTCCTCTGTCATTTCTCCTGTGGTTAGTTCAAAGATCTGTAAGTAGGAGTTCCTTCTCTTCCTTTGGGATGCGATGCTGGAGTCTGGCCAATCCCGCACATCGAATATGTGTCATTTCAAAAGAAAACTACAAATAAAGAAAGATAGACCAATGGGGCAAACAAAGATTATAAACCGACACTGATTCCACAGCTTATGAGCTTGGGCATGGACATTTTTCTTGTACACGCAAGGGATTTGCCTGTGGTACGCTCTAAACAGAAACGAGTAAAAAGGGAATAAGCAGCCCTCTAGCGCACTCTCTTTTATGAAAGAGAGTGCGCTAGAGTGCACTAGAGGACAGCTTACT
The DNA here is from genome assembly GCF_052857255.1 of Amblyomma americanum. NCBI lineage: Eukaryota > Metazoa > Arthropoda > Arachnida > Ixodida > Ixodidae > Amblyomma > Amblyomma americanum. The sequence goes on along the minus strand of NC_135499.1, from coordinate 105,667,931 downwards.
CCCTTCTTTATTCCCATACAGGTGTATTCGTGTTGAGCGTCTAGAGCCCATCCCTTCTTATTAGATATTTTCTGTACTTTTTTCATCCCTCGCCTTGTTTCCGTACTCTGTCCACTTTTTCACGCCATCTTCTTATTTCTTGAGCCTTCTCCTGATCATCTGTTTACGTAGGTAAACGTTTTAAGCTGTCACTTAGCCGTCTTTCTTGCCTCTTCTCATTTGTTACTGCCACAAACCATCACCTGTATGATAAGTGTTGGACCGAAGACAATTAAGTAAGCGTGCAGGCCAAAAATTGCTCCTTCAAGACTGTGCTTGCTTTATCACTTTTTTTCTCTGACGTTTTGCGTTGTGAAACGTACATGAATATTAGCGGCAAATAACAGTGCTCCCATATGCTTGTTCATTTACTGCGCTTTTCTCTGCCAAATCTCAAGAATCATGACAAAAAGCAAATCGAGTTTATAGAAGACGTGATACAAAGAGCACCTGATGGCGAATGCATTTTTTGCAAGCGCTCGCAGGAAGAAAGCTCTAAAGATTGTGGACGTGGCATATATGAGAGACGCTAAACTGCGCGTGGGGTATGAAGGACGTCGTAGTGGGAGGCTCTGGAATAATTTAGGCAACCTGAGGTTTACACTGAAATTGGACTGCCTGCGGGCGTCCTTGTTTTTCGCCATTATCGTGACATAGCCGCCGCTGCCGGCATTCGATCCCACGACCTCTTGCTCATCAGTGGAGCACCATAGCCGCTGAACCTTTGTGGCAGGACCGACATGAACTAGTGTTAGTTCTGAGAACTTATCTGCCGCAGTAGAGAGCTTCAGCTTAGCAGAGGCATGTTAGCGGTGACGTGCATTGGATTTCCGGACGCCGTCTGCGCATTAGCCGTGGCAGGAACAGCGCGCGTGCGCAGCCAACATCCAGTAGTCCCGTACACAGACCAGCACCGATCTCTGACGCAAGCAATATGTGGTGGTGGTGTTGTCCCCGGGTGGAGATAACAGCGGGGCGTGCGGCCCATAGGAATCGTAAACGAAAGTTTCAGAAGGAGTTTTGTAATTTGTAATTGTAGTTTTATAGAAAACTTTAGTTGGTTCGATTGAGACAGACTGAAACAAAACTCTCAACATTGTTTACGTGGTGAGCGGCAGGACTTACATATGGCGCTACATACGCGAGCAGCCGAAACGCGCAAGGGACTCGACGGCCGACGCGGATACGCAGAAGACGTGTGTCCCGGCAGCTGCGATGCAAAAAACCAAGTTAGTTTAAGCGCGCCTTGTTTTTATACTGCTCGGACAGGACATGGTGGCAACGGTGGTAATGCACGACTCCAAGCTGGTGACGAACGGTGCGTAATACTGTAAAGTAGTCGCGTAAAGAAGCTGCGTCGCAGCGGTCACTGCTGAGCTAACCCTAATGTGACGACGGTGACGGGAACGCTATGGCAACGCCGGATTCTGCACATTCAACGACAGATGTACCAGCTTCAGTGTCTCAGCAGCTTCCACTACTGAATCCGTTTGTGGTCGAACTGTCAGGGAAACTTGATTTCCGAAGACCTGTGGACTGGGAGTGTTGGTTCACAAGACGGGAGCGGTACCGCGACCTCTCGGGTTTAAAGAAGCAGGATGCCGAAACACAGGTCATCACGCTGATCCACGCCATGGGTCGAGAAGCAGAAGACGCCTTGGCTTCGTTGAGACTTACGGACGCTCAGAAGCAAGACTACGACGCCGTCACTCACGCCTTCACGAAACACTTTGTGCCTCGCACGAACGTGATATATCAAAAGAGCCAAGTTCTACAAACGAAAGCAGGAGGCTCACGAAACCGTCGACACCTTTATCACGGATTTGTACAAGCTGGCTGAATCATGTGAGTACGGCAGCTTGAAGGAAGAGCTCATTCCCGATCGTCCGGATGTTGTACTGATCGGCATAGACCTCAGCCAGAAGTTGCAACTGAATGCAGAACTGACTCTGGAGACGGCGATTTTGACAGCGCGCAACTCTGAGATGGTAAAACTTCAGCAAAAAGAATTGCGACCGCAAAGTCAGTTAGATATCCCAGCAGTAGAAGCCCGCCGTTCCGTACACCGAGTAAAACCTAAGAGGCGCCCGCTACATGGCAGCCCAAATCAACGAGAGGTAACCGCCAACTGCAAGTGGTGCGGCTCAGGTACGCGTACGCACTACCTCGCCAACTGTCCAGCTGCTTATAAAACGTGCTGGAAGTGCGGAAAAAAGGGGACATTTTGCATCTGTGGGCTTGTCTACGAAGACTACGGGCGCGAAGAAGATCGGCCAAGCCACCCTCGAAGAGGTACACTTAGGAGAACTCACACACACACAGCCGGTTTCGAACCATATACCATCACAGCGACAGTGAACGGCCAACCTGTACTTTTCAAAGTGGATACAGGGGCCGAAGTGACGGCAATTCCTCTTAATGCTTATAAGAAAGCGCATATGGGATCCTTGCAGCTACGAACCAAGAAACTTTTGGAACCTGGCTAAATAAAGATTTCCACTGCGGGACAACTTGATGCAACCATGGAGTAGAATGGACAATCCACCCAGCAACAAGTGTTTGTGATAGACAACTTACGCTGTGACTTCTGGGAACGGCAATCAAGTCCCTGAATGTTCTGCAAAACCTTCTGGAAGTCACAGAGCCAGAAGATAGTAGGGAAGAAGATTTCCTGACTAAGTACCCAAAGCTAACCTCAGGCCTAGGACTTATCCGTACTGAGTACAAGATAACGCTGCAACCTAGCGCAAAGCCTTACGCCATAACCTACCCGAGGAGAGTACATCTCCGAATGCTGCCAAGAGTTAAACGAGAACTAGAACGCATGGAGAGCCTCGGAGTGATTGAAAAGAGACCAAGCCAAAGAATTGTGTGCACCGATGGTAGTAGCAAGAAAGAAGGGTGGAGAGCTGAGAATCTGTGTCGACTATAGTGGTCTCAGCAGCCGCATCGTCAGGGAAAGAGTTTTGATGCCTACTGTCGACGAGTGCCTGGCAAAACTCGCTGGAGCCAAGTGGTTCAGCAAGCTAGACGCAAAAGCAGGCTACAGGTAAGGTCCACTATCACACGACTCGCAGAAGTACACTACCTTCCGAACGCCATTCGGAAGATATAAATTTCTCCGATTGCCTTCCGGCATATCAACGGCACCTGGATTCTTTCAGAGAGATGCTAAGAATGCTGGAGGGTCTGGAAGGTCTGGAGGGTCAAGCCTGTCTTCAGGATGACATAATCGTGTTTGGAAGAACGCAGCAACTGCACGACTTGCACTTAAAGAAAGTACTCCAGTAGCTTCCACATCCTGATATAACTCAAAACAAAGAGAATTGCGAGTTCAGCAAACAAGGAATCAAGTTCTTAGGGCACATTGTCACGGCTGAAGGCATACGGGCTGATCCTGAAAAAGTCAGAGCTCTTATAGAATTGCCACCACGGACTGATGTTACAGAAGTGAGGTCATATCTTGGAACGGTCAACCACCTTGGCAAGTTTCTTCCTAAGCTATCACAGCTGACGAAACCGCTTCGGGATCTGCTTCATCATGACGCCGACTGGTATTGGGGCAAGGCACAGCAAGATAGTTTTGATGCCATTAAAACAGACCTTACGACAACACCAATACTGGCACACTACGATCCGTGCCGCCCGCTTACGGTGTCAGCTGACGCTGTTCTTACGGCCTAGGGGCGGTCCTCCTACAAGAGATGTCGGGACGACGCCTACCTGTCGCATATGCCTCGTGGTCCCTCTCCGAAACCGAACCGCGCTATGCACAGATTGAAAAAGAGGCTCTGAAAACCACGTGGGTCTGTGAGCATTTCCGTCCATATCTCCTTGGATTACAATTTCATGTACAAACGGACCATAAGCCTTCGGTGCTACTACTGTCGTCGAGATGATTGCATGAACTCTCTCCACGCTTGCAGCGCCTGCGAATGAGACTACTGGAGTATGACTACACAATATCCCACACACCAGACAAGGAGATCCACACAGCTGATCTCCTTTCACGCGGACCATTAGTAGACAGGGAAGCCAGCCATCCAAGAAGTCTCGATAGAGCAGTCTTAGGGTATGAATTACTCACAATAGAACTACTTCCGGCATCCGCCGACATTCTTGAAAGGATCAAGACAGCACAGGACCAGGACCCCACGAGAGCTAGAGTCAAAAGCTATTGTTCTACGTCCTGACCTAAAGTAGTGTCACTGCCATATCCAGTACAGCAGTACGTCACTGTTTTTTGCGAACTTGCATGTGTGCGGGGCCTTCTCTTTAGGGGAAACCGCATAGTTATCTCACCGAGTTTGCAAAGTGAAGTGCTTGAACGCCTGCGCACAGACCACCAAGGCATAGGCAGATGTCGTGCTCGTGCCACCCAATCTGTGTGGTGGCCTAGCATTGCTCAACACATTCAAAACTATGTCTCCCGTTGCCCAGTGTGCCAAGAGTATCGAAAACCTGGTGTCGAACCACTACCCCGACACCCGGCTGCCCAATTATCCATGGGAGGTGGTTGGAATAGATCTAAATCAATGAAAACGGAGAGAACTACCTTGTACTGGTGGACTACTTCTCAAGGTTCTTTGAGTTGAAGAAGCTGAAAATGACGACTTACGACAGCACGCGAGCACTCGAGGAGATCTTTGCTAGATTTGAGGCACCTGCTGGCATCCGATCGGATAATGGGCCCCAATTCACATCTGGTGAATTCAAGCTATTTACTCGAGAATGGGGAATACAACACATCGCAAGCAGCCCGTACTGTTCCCAAAGCAACAGAGCGGCCGAGATAACCGTACAAACTGCTAAACGGCTCCTCAGGAAATCGCCCAACACTAACAAAGCGCTGTTAGGTCACTGTGACACGCGAGCTCGCGAAGTTTACTCTCCGGCTGAGCTACTCATGGGACGCCGAGTGAGAACCGACATGCCAGCCGTGTCAACGGAGTTCCGACTGCGTTGGAACACTCGCCCTGACTGCAATAGAAACCTGGTGTACATGGCAAAACAGCGCATCGAATACGACCGCCGACACAGGGTCTGCGAAAGCCAGCGCCTGCTGCCGAGCACAGCAGTCTGCATCCTCTACGGCGCGGCTGCAAAAGGGACTGTGATTGCCCCGGCTCACTCTCCGCGTTCTTATGTGGCACAAACCACAAGCGGGATAACTCGTCGCACCAGCAGTCACTTCCAGCCTCTGCAACCAGGGACGGTCGCGACAAGAAGTGGACGCCTAGTGAAGCCGCCAAATCGGCTGGACCTATAAGTCTACTCTCGTAAAGAAGGGAGGGTGTGGGGAGTGGCAGGACTGAGAGATGGCGCTTAATGCGCAAGAAGCCTACGGTGCTTCAATGCCCGCGCCGGGGTGGAGACTTCAGCGGCGCCGCCATATTGAATCACACGGGATCAGCGGCGCTAGCGTCTGTAACGGCGCCGTTCATGCTCTCGACGCGCTTCAAAGTGCTTTAACTTGAGCGGCCTTTTGCAGCGAGAGCTACACTGGGCTACCAGTAGAGCATTTCGCGGTACATGGGGGAGAGGCCAGTTGTTATTCAATATGGCGGCGTCGCTTAAGTTGTCTCCACCCGGGAATGGCGGCGCTGGCATTGAGGCACCCTAGAGCAGCCGGAACGCGCATGGGACTCGAAGGCCGACACCGATACGCAGAACACGTGTGTCCCGGCCTTAGTGTTCGAGATGCACGGATGGCTTCTGTTAGTTCCGCAAAGGTGTTAAAGATTCCTAACGCTGTCAGACGCTCCGTCGAAGTGTTTTTAGGAAGGTTAAGATCCGCCTTGTATACCCCCCTTATGATGGTGTCAACTTGCTGCTCCTCTCCCTTTGTTAGCATGTGAAAGGGTAGTCCGTATGACATTCGGCGAAGTACCAGTGCTTGCACCAACCGAAGAGTGTCTTCTTCTCGCATTCCACCCAAGCTTGACGAGCTATCCTACGCCGAGTAGGCACAGTTGCAGACATCAGCGCACTAGATGCTCAATCCTCTCTAGAAAAACAGCAAAGGAAATACATCAACGTGGCCCCGATACCGAAACAGGCTTAAAGACGTTCACACAGGCGGACGACGAGCGCGAGTATCCTACCTACGCCGACGCCTAGCCAATTCCCCGAACGTGGTTTATGTTGACGCCGCAGCATACCCGGACCATGACAAGTATGCAGTGGCGGCAGTGGACCACCGCTTCTCCACTCTATTCACTGCTTTTGTTAGAGCCAAAACACCAGCGGCCGTGGAGACCACCGCCGTGGTCATTGCCATTAGGCATTACGAGTCCCAAGGCCAAAGCGCTCATGTGATCACAGACTCGCAACACTTGTGTCGAAACTTCCTGAGAGGCCGAGTTCTCAAGCACGTCAGTCGGCTCATGGGCACTACACCCCTCACCAAGCCCCACCAAATCACCTAGACCTCCCGGTCACGAGGGACTGGAGGGAAATGAGAGGGCACATGCTCTAGTTCGAGGCATCATCAACCGAGTGGGGCCACAAACCGTGCCCGCTTTTACCCCTTTACCTTCGAGGTATAACGAATGCCTCGAGTTTAAGCGACTTCAAAGGAGACACTTCCCTCCACCTCATAGGAAATTAGACACCTCTTTAAGGCAGATACAGAAGAACACATTTCCAAACCTCCATAGAATACATCTCATACACCCAACATTTTACTAAGACGCCTGGCCCTGGTGCCAGGCCCGCTTTACACTCTTCCACATTTCGTGGGAGTGTGGGGCCAAACAAAACACTCTACAGACGGAAAACACGTCTTTTGAGCGGTTGGAGACGCTGGTGACCAGCGATAACTTGAAGGACCAACGGGCCCTCATACAAAATGTCCGCAGAGGAGCTGAAGCCAGTGGAGCCCTGGAATGAGGGCCCCACGCATAAGCTCGCCCAACTCCCCTTCACTTTAATAAAGTTTTCCTCCTCCCCCTCCTCCTTCTCCTCCTCCTCCCTTGGCTCTGACAGAATAAACCCAGTTAGTTTAAGCCCGCCTTGTCCTTACTGCTCGGACACTACAAGTTACTCTTTTCACAGTCCACGTATGAAGTCGGCCGTTCGTTAATAGCGTGAGTGCTTTTAAAAGGACCGTGCCAAAGTATTCCACGCGATTTAGAAGCTCATATCTATTTAAGACGTCACGATAAATGCGCGTTGTGATGCTGGACATAGTGGACAACTTCTTGGAGCTCAATCAGCTGGGTGTTCATTCCTATCGGACAGACTTCTCATGTCGGAAAGGCTCCTCAGAGCCTTGGTAGCTTCATAGGCACTGTAAATGCTTAACTATGCACCAGCAGGATAGGAAGCTGGGTTAGCTGGAGGATGTTCTTGATGAAATTTGTAGGCGCAAACTTTAGCACATAGAAAAAGAGGACACGGTACAGGCGCCGTTCTCAAGACCAGTTTATTGGAAAGGACGCGGCTAGTTAGGTACGACAACAAAGAGATTAGTAATCAGTTCAAGTTCCAAAAGAAAACAGAATCAAAATCTCCGGATATATCCTTTCCTTTTTTTGGTAGCGACAGTGATGGCGTGATGATGTAATTACCATACGATGCGATGTAAAATGATTCCATCACCTCTCTGGTATATTGTTGCGGGTGACGAAACAGGACATGGGATTCCTCGAAGATAGGGCGGCAATTTCTACATTCGCGGCCTGGCTCAGCCACCTACGATGAGCTATCGTTTTTATGCTGTCTAAGGCGGGTGTTGAGAAAAACACCCGGTCTGGCCTATCTGTACAAGTCCGCACAGGGAGAGAATCTTGCGCACGACAATAGGTGCACATCGCACGAACTTCACCCTGTGTTTAACCTGGTTCATTCTTTATTTGTACAAGGGGCTATTATCTTCGTAACCTTAGGGGGCGGGAAGGGCTGCTGAGATATCATATTTTTCAGCCACGTGCTGTAACCCATGGGATAATTGGCGCATCATCATATTTCCTTGAGTTATCTTTGGTGGGAGATGAAGGGCCTTTTGCTCATTTCATTTATTTGAGCATGACTGGACTATGGCAATATTTGGGTAGCCTGCTTCTGACAATCTGTACATGCACTGGTGCGTTAAAGTTATCTCGGAGAGTATATATGCACGATTTTGCTGGGCAAGACTGAAAACATGAAAGAGCAATGCCATTTTTCACGAGTTTGGAATGCTCGGAACTATAGTTAGGATCGCTTTTTTTACCTACAATATTGCGAGCAGGTATATGTGGGATTAACAAGTAGCTGAGTATCTAGAAACTCCAACTATACTAACTGTACTGTTCAAAATGAGAACGTGTGGCCTGGGAACTTTTGAACAAACTTGTAAAGCATTTACTTCTTGCAGCTCATAAGCAGGTCTCCTTATTTACCGTCAGTTGAATCAGCAACGGAAGAATTGTTCGACACATGCAGGCCGCAAGAGGCCAAAACCTCTAGACTCTAGTGCATTATAAACGTCGGTGAGGGGTAAAGGGATGAGGTAGTGTTATTCTCCCACTCTTTTGTTCTTATAGATGGTGCGCAGGAAATTCCACTTCCTGCCAAAGGAGGAATTAACATGGCATTTCTTTCCTTTGGCATTGCTATAAATGTGTAAATAGCTTCTGTAGAGAGTAAAGTAGCTGGTTAACTCCCTTCTTGGGGCCTACAGTTCTTACACTATAGCGTACTTACTGCATGGAACGAAAATTGCGACCGCCCATGTACGCACTACTTGTCATCTGCTTCGCCGTTACAACGCAGATGCAAGAAGTGGAGGAGATCATGACCTACTACGACCTTCCCATGCGGCTGCAGGCGCGCATCCGGTCGCACCTGCACGCACAGCAGATGTACTTGAACGACAAGGACATCCTCTCCTCGCTTTCCGGCTCATTACGAGAGATGAGTTCTCGCGCATGGCTAAGGCAGAAGTCACGTGACGATGAGATCTGCTCCGTGTTTCAAGCCACCTCAAAAGGAATCTGCTCTGTGCCTCTGACTGACAGTTACAACCAGAGTCTGGCCCGTTACACTCGGTTCTACTCGGTTACACAGTGATAATGAGACCGCATCGTGTGTGTGTGTACAGGTGCACTGATTCGCTGTAAAAGCCGCCACCTAGCTTAAATTTGAAATGCTAAGCAGCCGGTTTGAGAAGTTTGTTCACTCTTATTGATGAAAACTATGAGACGGCGCCACTAGTACAGCATCCCTTACAAAAACTTCTTTAGACAGTCTATAGACTGTCCATAAACTTTTGCCGGTAAAGTCTATAGACTCTATAGACAAACCATAGGGAACAGTCTATTGGCAATTCAAATCCTATAGACAGTCTATAAAAATCTATAGATTTATGGCAATACACTTTTATTACGCTTGTTCTTCAGACAGTCGATAGACTATGAATAGACAAAAATAAATATCTATATGGAGGCAATAGCGTCTATAAGAAGGCTATAGACTGTCTATAGACCATTTTAGTTAGAAATGGCAGATCACCGTTAACACTAAGCGAATTTTTCGCCCAATGGTACTTTATAGAACAGCCGCCGCTATAGGCCTGCCTTCCTGCTATATGCTTGCAAAGAATGTGCACCCACAGACTTATTCGGAAAAGAGCTTTTTTTACGCGAAATCTTTACTGGCCGCGATTTTACGATTTCGCCGTGCCGGTGCTCCGAGGAGGCACATGACGTCACAACGCGCGCCTCGCCGCGGAGCCGAACCGGTCTGGCCGGGCCGGCGGCGGCTGGCATACTCGGCGCGAAATAGAGACTTGTTCCAAGTGTCCGCCAGTGCGGTCAGAGTGCGCCGAAGCCGTCGAACGCGTCTGCGGTCAAGCGCAGTTCTAGTATAGAGGGTCTCGCTTTCGCCGACGTGAAGTCACCGCGCAGCGCGCGTTACGCCGGAGTATAAACGCGCCTTAACAGAGCCTGCGCTTAACCGCTAACCAACGTATTCGGTGGCGTCATCTATAAGAGCCACTGAAACCCCCCGCACACTCACTGAACAATAAAAAAACCCGTGCCGAGGCTCTGATTCGAACCAGGGCTTTTGGCATTTTAGGCAGAGACGCGGCCACTCCGCCACGACGGCTCAAGCTTTAACCATGAATAAGGGCGCATCTATAGTGAATGCACTCTTCCGATGCAGAAGTCTCCGCGCTTTCGCTACGTATATCCTGGCGTAACAGAGCCAGGCCATCAGCAATTTTTTTTTTGCTCTTTGAAGCAGCCTATACATGAATGCTAACTTTGTGCTCGTAGACCATGTTTATTCTGTGTTGCACGGAGTAAGAGATCAGCCGATGTGATACAAGGCTTCCGTTTTTGACTTATCTTGGGTGAAAGCGTGCATCGCTCGCACACATAAGAGAAGGCGTTACGCGAGTGCGGTGTCCCTCGGACAGGCACTTTCAACAGTCGAGTGATATCGCCGTTGGGCTTGTCGGGCTTCGTCTGCGCTTGTAGAAGACCTTATTTGCTGTCCAATCTCAATTTTATATCGCCATTTTGCGGTTCCGTCATCCAGTGAATTGCATACCGAAGGAATTTTTTTCAGTTGGCACGAGCAATGCCACCGCCTTTTGAACTGAATGTGCGCGCGACAGCATTCGAGCCATGTTATGCTAATTCATCCGACTGACTTCCCTGGTAGTTTGCGTTGCCTCTGATGTGTAAAAAACCAGTTAGTCACGTATATATCAGATTTAACATTAATTGCTAATAATTTCAGGGCATTGTCTGCCTGAATGATCAGTAAATGCCCTGAAAAAGAAAAAAAAGGTTTTGAGTCTTTTACAGCAAATTAAAAATCAATACGGAATATGGTTACTTAATATCATTTATACGTACTCACTCGTATCCTATACACTTTTAGTCAGTGTTTTCAAAGGCTTTTAATGGCCAGGGTTTCGGTTACCGATAATTGCATTATATTTAGCGACACGTTCCGCTGATGCGGGTATGCATTGGAGGCATTGAAGGCGTTTTTGCGTGCATTTTACTTACGGCGACGGTAGTTGGCGCTTAAAGATCTAGCTAATGGCGATGCGGACCCCTTCAGGTAGGACTTTTCAGAAGCCGTTCTTCTTCGCTGTGGACCAGAAAGTGTATAGGAAAATTCCCCCTGTTTTCCAGGAAAGAAGTACGTCGAAGGCCAAGTTTTCAACTCGCTTTTGCTACGAGTGATTCAAATGGAGTGGCGTGGTGAGATTTTAATGGTACTGGGAGTCAAGCTTGTGACCTTGGTGATGATAGTAATTCATTTAACACGTGAATGAATAGCCTAAATGGCGGCAGCACGTTATTTCATTCCGAACTTTGTTGCTGACGCGTATTTACTGTTTGCTCGAATTCGGCCGTCCGCTTTGGTAATCATCATCGGAAGAGCACGAGGTGCAGTATATAATGTGGGTAGGAGGTTTGGAACCGAGCCACGAGGCCGGATGCCATGGCTGTTCCCAGAAAGCGTCCAGAATCTTCCATCGTGCACACTGCGCATGAATTCACACGATGCTATAAGGGCAGGTGAAATTAAGCTGTATGTACATGTCGCCATCAACTTGCTCATCATAGCTTGCGCATACGAGGAGTGGGAGCCAAGGGGTACTTTTAGCGAACGAAATACAGTACACCGTTTGAAAAAAGGAAAAAATAAGGGCATGACTGAAACTTTCTATTGCTTGCATTCGTATAGAGATGCGCAAGATGCTAGTGAATCGTACACAACGTTCGCAAAAACACAGCGGTAAAGCCCTAAATGTTATTCTTTTTACCAATCCTTCTCTTGTCCCCTTTTTACTGCTTTCCGCGGTTAACGGCAGCGCGTGAGAAACCCGCAGGCGGGTTCACTGGGTGACATCGCATGACACCAATGTACCACTGACGCAAGCAAGAAGTCATTTTCACTTCTCTTGGAACAGGGTCTCCCGATACACTCTAACAGAAAGGAATAAAAAAGGGAGTAAGCTCTCCTCTTCTGCCTTTAACAAAAAGGGTGTCCGCTGGAGGGTAACTTACTCTTTTTTACTCCCACATAGGTGTATTCGTGTTTCGAGTGTACAGTAAAAGGTAGGGCCGGGGATCTATCACATAGGTCTTGTTGAAAATAGTTGAGTTTCTCCATATATGTCGTGGACACCGCGCCCGCATGTCAGCCATCACGAAGCGTGTCCGGGGCCATCTCACAGAGAAAGAAGTAAGCGTGTGCATTTAAAATCACTGGCGTTGAAATTATCAATTCGCTTCTGTCTATTTAATGCCTCGACTATGAAAGCAAATGAGGCAAAACGTGTTTACAATTATGTACTGCGCATTTTTTTGGTCACAGGCCGAAGAAAGGCGTGGAGATCTGACGCGCTAGGTCCCTACCTAAGAATCGGGGCCTAAAACCTCTCCGCCACCCGTGGCTTTAAGCCATGGAGTGAAAGGCACAATATTTGACAGTTGCAATGGCAAAGTACGAGGGCAATTACGCATTTTTGAAAGGGATTGATATTATGTAGAAAATTTTGGACAACTGCGTAGATAGCGCTAGACAGGACTACATTTTTGTAGGATGGGATTAATACGGGCTGCAATTTTATTATGTGCTCGGACTACACGGGGCCACAGTAACTTTGTGACAAGATCGATACGCACGCCATGAAATAGGACTCCAGTTATTGCGCCGTTGTCCGTTTTGCGGCCTTAGTTGCAACTTTACGGACTAAATAGTTGTTAGGTATACCAAACGTGGCTTTAGAAGCAAGAAATGAATGTCCATGAACAGCTGTCTCGTTATGAGAGAATTTCGGGAGAATATATTAAAAATTACCGGATGACGCACATGTCTCCTGCCGCACATCCGCTCAGGGGCGCCACATGTTTATCGCACACAAAAGTTATACACATTTCATCAGCCTCAAGCAATACTGTCATGCATGTTCTGAAGGTGATGCCAGCATCTACGAGACTGTCCAGTAGCCGTCCGTTCCTCGCAGTTGGAGCACCATGTCGGGCTCCCATCCTTCGATCTTGCGCTCGTAGCTCACGGCGACTACATTGATGCCTCGTTTCTCACACTCAGCATATAACGTAGACGCGAGCTCATGGTCTATGGCGGCGGTCGCTTCGTCCATCAGGGCGAGCTTTGGCCGTCGGTACAGCAGGCGAGCCCAGCTGAGTCGCTGCCTCTCTCCCGGAGACAGCGTGTCGTACCACGCGGCGTCCATTTCACTGTCCAGATTATTCGCGCTGTCCAAGAGGTGCTTGAGGCCCGTGAGCTCCAGTAACGCGACCATCTCTGCTTCCTCGGCGTCTTCGTCAGCGGTTTCTTCGTGGCGTTCGTCCGAAGGATAGCGGATCTGCTTGCGGAGGCTGCCCGACGTCAGCCACGGCGACTGCGGGAAGAACGCCAGTGAGTGAGCGTTCGTCACGCGCACAGATCCGGAGTCGACGTTCCGCAGACCCTTGATGACTCTCAGCAGCGTGGTCTTGCCGCTTCCGCTCGCACCGGTGATGAGCGCCTTTCGCTTGTCGTCCAATATCCACTTCAGCTTCTCTACTAGAACGCCACCGTCACGCGGTGAGCTGTACGTCACGTCCTGGAGTTCGACCGCCGGCCTGCCATCATCGCTGTCATCGGGACCCTTTTGGATGCCAGCTTCGTCGCACTTCGTGTAACGTAGTTGTTCACGAAGAGCCTGCAGCTTTTCCCGGAGGGCCATGATCCTGTGCGTGTTTCCCGCGATAACTGCCACGTTGCCAGACAGGTCGACCAGGCTGCTGTAACAGCTTATGAGATAGATAGACACGAACGCGTTTTTGCTTATGAGCTGCGAAAGTTCACCGGGCGTCAGCGAGTCGTACACGCCGTTGAAAATGGGCACGGCGATGACTAGCAAGCTCAGGATTGCACCGGTGTAGTCGAAGAGATGAATACCGAAGTTCAAGGGGAACTCCCTGTTCACAACGGACTGCCGAGCCTTGACCACGTCGCTCAGAATGTCGTCTGCCTTCTTCTGCTCCACGGGTTCGCCGTCCAGGAAGGCGATCGACTCGGAGTTGTCCCTGATGCGCGCATGGGTGTGCCTGAACTGACCTTCTTGCTTCTGTTGCTGGTAGACACGGGGGACGACCGGCGCCATGAGGAACTTGTTGATGACGGTGAACACGAGGAAGAAAACGATCGTGGACACCGGGCCTATCCAGCCGGTGGCCACGTACGCCTGATAGTTGTAGTAACCGGCCGTGAACGGAGCAATCAGCGCCGGCGGCAGCGTCTCGGCCAGCGTCCTGCAGAAGCGGTCAACGTCCTGCGTCATCCGCTGGTCGGCATTGTCTAGTAATCCGCCTTCCACGACGTTCACGTCGTAGTGGTTCTTTCCCGAAAAGTAGAGTCCGTGCAGATCTGCGGTGATAAGCTTGCGCCAGTGCACGCCGGCGGTCGATGCGAGGAAGGTCCGCAGGGCCCTGGTCATGGATATGGCGAACACAAGGCTGAGTGCGAGGGCAGTTTGGATCCAGAAACCGTGCAGGTCCTTGTCCTGGAGCACCCGGTAGTAACGGCTGCTGATGAGGCCCACCTGGTACGAGATGAACTCATAAGTGACAACGACGAACATTAAACCAGCGAGGAGCAGCACCGCTTTTTTGCCCTTGAACAGGAGGGAGCACAGAGTCGCGAAGCGCCTCACGAGGAGCGTGTTAAAGCCCACGCTGTACATCGTGGTGGAACGCCCGCGGCTTCGCGCTGTCACAGGCTGAAGGTGGAATGCTTCTCTATTTGTCAAGTCTGTGCTAATTGCGACGGCGCTATCTTCCAACGGCGACAATGAGAGGCAGCGAACCATACTTGATTGTTTTTGGGCGGCGCATATCTTATCGCAGCTTAGAAGCCGCCCAGCTTATAAGCCTCGTCCGTTCAATATCTGCAGCTACAGTGTTATTTTAGGCATCTGTATGGTTCTCTTTACCGTAGAACCATGAAGGGAGGGAGTTGGGAAACGAAAAACGCAATTAAGCGCATTCTTCCAACTGATTTTGTTCGGAAAACATGTGAAATTGGGAACTGATAACTTCGTCAGGTTTTGGTTCTTGATAAAGCACGTCAGCAGGACATTTCGTGACCGCTGACGGTTTACGCTTGTTCGTCAGCAAAAGACGCTTCCACCCCTGAGAAATTAGGAGTCAAATTTAAAGAATGTTTTTCTTTTTCGGGGCACCCTGTTCAAACTCGGGAGGTTAGTGAAAACGTTGAATGGCGTGGGCTTACTTACAGGCAGTTTCTTTTTTTTCGGTTTTATGATGCGATGAAAGTACACTACCGCTAGCGATACGAAATTTACTTTTAAGGAGGCGCGTAATATTCGTTTTTCGTTCTGTGAAAAAAAAACCCGTGACGTCACCACAGCGTTCCTGTGGAAATGGCCGATAGTGGCGACGCCTGCCGTTCACGTACCCCTTTTTTCCTTGCTTACAAAGCTCCTTTTTCTTTGAAAGTGGCCGGTTAGTGAACAAATAATGAAAATAGATCAGTATAGGCCGACTTTTATTTATTGTAACTGACATTTGAAGCACTGTCACCTTACTTAACGGTACAGCTTTGGCCAATGAGAACAGTTTATACGAGTGTAAGGAACCAAAATAAAATAAAAAGAATTAAGAAGTATACTAATGCAAACGTCAGTAATGTTTCCGATATTTATGTTTCTTGTTTTTTTTTAATGTTGTTTCCCATTTCGTATATGACTTGTCGCGTATATGGATTCTTGCCAGACCGCCAAAAGTGGAAAGTTGGCAGTGCTATTTTATGGCATTCCTCGGCTCCAAGAGCGGCAGCAGGCATGAAATGCTCGAAGTTATGTTTGTGTTGTCACTTGTACTTCGTATCTTAGGTCCGCACACTACACGCAATCACGCTATAGTGTTGTTGTTGTTGTTGTTACCCTCACACAATGGCATTCGTGCCTCACCGCTGTACTACCTTCATCTTCGTTGTTATCGCGTCGTTGTTCATTGACGCACCGACAGCATATCGGCCGGCACCCTTCACATTTTTGTTCAGTCCTCATTGTAATCTACTCCATCTTGGGGGTTTCCCCTAAAACATTTCACCAGTCCTCATTGTGAGGCATTATCGCTTGAAGAGCCCTGATACGCGGCGACGTTCATTCTGTTTGGATTTAATTGCGCTAGTTTCTTATTTTGTGGAAACTGTGATTGATGGAAATCGTGAAGAGCACGTTGATTCGCGGAACCGACCCAGTGCCAGCGAGCGCCGCGTAATGCTGCCAATATTGACTTTGATATCATTTGATTAACAGCTGCGTTCCAAACGTTGTAGTCCGATAAATTGCTTCGGAGAAAGTGATTGCTTGAAAGCCTTAATTACGCTCTTTTATAGCCACACTAGCAGGGGGCGGCACAAGGTTAGGCGGGCGGAAGTTTGCAGGCATAGGCTGGGCGCAGCTGGCAAAGGACAGGGTTAATTGGAGAGATAGGGGAGAGGCCTTTGCTTTTCAGTGGGTGTAGTCAGGCTGAGGGTGATGATGATTCAAATACCTTTGACATATTGCATTGGAATTCGTGAACAAATTCTAAAGAAGTTCAGTGCGAATATTTTCGAAATAGTAGCGCAAGTCATTAACGATATGTTCAGCACAGGATGTTTTGCATCAAGATGAGAAGTTTCAAAGATAATAGTAATGCACGAAAGAGGAAGAATAGTGTTAATAGCGGCCGTCTTTCCCCTTTAGCAAATGTATATCTGTGAAGGCACTGTTTTGTCAATTATAAAATTTTTTTCTGCCGATGTAATTTTTACGCAAAAGAACAGTATGGCTACAGGAGAGGAAAATCAACCGAACTGGCTTTGTTCAACAATTTTGAAACTATATAACGTAATATCGAGGAAAACAACTTACAATGCACATTTTTAATGAATTAACAAAAGCATTTCACCTATCAAACCCCGGCATTTTATTATCCGGACTTCAGAACTGTGCAATTCTAGGAACACCGCCAGAACTATTGAGAACTTGTTTGTACAATTGGGAACAGTACGCGACTGCTAATGAACCCTTATCTTCGCGACTTAGAACAAACGCTGGAGTTCCGCAGTGTCCTGTTCTTAGCCCATTCCTATCTATAATACTAATTACTGATCTTCCACCCTACATATCTCGTGGTTGTGTTCTTTATGCAAACGGCACAAACATGTCTGTAATGGCACAAAACGAAGCAGAATTGTATTGTAAGGCAAAAAATTTTTAAATTTATCTCGGAATGGTTTCAACTTTCTGCGAACACTTCTAAAACCAAATTATATAGCCTTTGCTTTCAAGTACTTACCATTAGCAAACAAAAAAAAATGGCGGCGGTTTAGCTCTGGTTAAACCTGGAGTGACGCGATAGCTACAGCTGGCCGAGTGGAACTTTGTCACTTGACCCAACACGTGCTCAGCCGCGGCGCCGCGCCGCCGGCAGCTGCTCCGCACCACGTGACAGCGTGGTGGCGAAGCCACGTGGTTTCGGCGCCGCAACCGCCACGGCATCGCCACGCCGAAGGCTCGAAATGCTACCGTCGCAGCCACGGGGTGGCAGCGCAGCCACAGGGTGGTGGCGCCATGGCACCACCGCGCTGAAGGCTGGAAATGCTACTGTATCGCTACAAAACAATTTTAATTTTAATGACACAGTATTACAAAGTGTTGATAAACAAAAATTCTCAACGTATACGTTGGCTCTCGGCTGTCATGACACGCGCAAATTCATGACATCACCGTTAAAACATACAAGCAAAATTTTCAGCCGCTATCGTCGTGCATTAATTGCCATGTGCTATTATTAACTTAAGAACTTGATTCATTGGATTCATTCTCAGCTCTCCCTCGATAGGGCTCACAAAGCACCCAGGAATTCGAACAGTTAAATTACGAATTATTCTAATTTTCGTTTTCTCTACAAAGCTGCGTGAATAAGTTACCACAAACTGTTAGGCCAGATGTGTAGTTTCGCTCATACAAACAAGCAATGACAACGCTTCAGCCCTGAGAAGAGCAACAAGAACTATACCAAACTGTACGTGTTTTAACGCGAGAGCATTAAAGGCTCGTTCAGCAGAAAATCCGGTGTCGGCGTTGTGAGCGAAAAATCACGAGCATGACTGTGGCAGGTGGTGTACAGAGAGCAACCTTGGAGGCAGGTGGGCCACCTAGGTCACATGACCCTGCTGCGTCATCGCAACCTGCCCACCTGACAGTGAGCAAACTGCCCACCGTGTCAGGCGGCAGTTAAATTAATGATTGGTCACTCGGGAAGTGAAACCAGGGCCCCACAAGGCCCACCACTTGGAGCAATCGCCATCACACGCAGGGCAGTGGCGCACCGCTTGGCAGCTGCACCACTGCGCCAGGAGGGGTATGAGGACTCGCAGTTATCCATGAATGTAAAGTAGCGAATGACCTTCTGCATATATGGGAATTAACTCATTACGCTATCGCGTCATACCCTTAAGGCGGAGCTTAAGTGTCCCCTCCAATTTTTGTAGGGAGAGCTGCATTACGGTAGCATTTAGAGCCTTCAGCGTTGCGGCGTCATCATATGCTGCCCACCGGATTGTGACCAAACCGCCCGCCGTGGCAGCTGGCACATAAATTAACGATTGGTCGCTCGGGAAGAGGAACGTGAGCCGCACAACGCCCACCTTTGGGAGCACCTGCCCCTCGCCGCAGAGCAGTGGTGCATCGCTAAACCGCTGCACCACTGCGCCAGAAAGGGTATGAGGACTCTCAGGGATCTATATGAGCGTAATGTAGAGTTTAGTTTTGTTTAAGTGGGGTCAACGTCGCAAAGCGGCTCAGGCTACGAATGACGCCGTAGTAAAGAGCTCCGAAAATTTCGACCCCCTGAGGTTCTTTGACGTGCACTGACATCGCACTGTACACGGGCCTCAAGAATTTCCCCTCCATCGAAATTCGACCGCCGCGACCGGACTCGAACCCGCGTCTTTCGGGTCAGTAGCCGAGCGCCATAACCACTGAGTCACCTCTGCGGCGAACGTAAAGAATAACGTTCTGCATATACGGGCATTAATCCTTTAACGCTATCGCGTCATACCCTTAAGGCGGAGCGTAAGTGTCGCCTCCAATTCCTATTTATGTATTTATAAATACTGCATCCGAAAGCGAAATTGGAGCAGCGCAGAATTAAAGCGGTTACATCTAACTGGGTTGGCACAAAAAAAAAAGTACTAGCTGTGCGAAATTCAATCCAAAGCATCACGCGGTACGGAATACAACGGCAGGTAGAAAACTGTTAATTGTAAATTATGGTGATTAAAGTCCCGAAGGGACACATGGGCTGCGAGGTACGCATAGAGGGCTCCAGATTAATTTACACCACCTGGCATCGTTTAGCGTGCGTTGAAATAGCGGAGCCCACGGGCGTTTTTGTGCCTCGCCTTCATCGAAATACGAGCTCCGCGGCGGTGATCGAACTCGGGACCTTGGGATCAGCAGCCGAAAGCCAAAGCCACTGACGCACAGTGGCTTGTCGGTAAGACGAAAACAGGATAAGATTCGCCCGAAACAAAATTTAGGCTCTAGGAAAATAGGCCATTATTCAGCTAATCGCATGTTTACAGATTCTAAAACTACTTATTACATGGGCATTGTCGGTAGTTCGACGCGTGTCCTGTTAGCTGCTGCATTTATCCTCGACTTTTCGCTCTGCTCGCTCTAGCCATGCAACAAGACCAAGAAGCCTAAACCACAACTCTAGTACGTTGCTTAGCCTGGAACGCTGTCTGCATGAGACCGTCCTGTGCCTGTTTACACAAGCTCTGCACAGAAGCGCTACGCCGTGGGTGCTAAATTCAGATTGTTCAACAAATTTCACGCTTTTCTTCAAAACACACACACACACACACACACACACACACACACACACACACACACACACACACACACACACACACACACACACACACACACACACACACACACGCACACGCACACGCACACGCACGCACGCACACACACACACACACGCACACACACACGCGCGCACACGCACACACACACACGCGCGCACACGCACACGCACACGCACACACAGAGAGAGAGAGATGGAGAGGAAGTTCATAGTGCACGAAATTTGCTTCGGCACGTAGATACGAGTAGGCCGACGCATTGTGATGTGACGGTTTTTGTCGGTAGCCTTCTAATTAAGTAAAATCAATTGAGCCATTCAGCCACTGCAGTTAGTGTGCATGTTTCTGCTGAAAACCTTATGGTTATCGCATTCCTAGAGCATCCAATTTTGGTAGGACTCTTCTAGACATTGACGACCGGCGCAGCGATATGACGCTGCTTTAGTTTGTGCGGTTTCGCCAACTCAAAGAACCGATAGTGAAAGAAGAATGTTTGCTGTCAACACCATGTTTCTATACGCAGTTGACGCACGAAACGCACCAAATAGCTGCTTCACTATAATAATTGGTTTTTGGGGAAAGGAAATGGCGCAGTATCGGTCTCATATATCGTTGGACACCTGAACCGCGCCGTAAGGGAACGAGTAAAGGAGGAGTGAAAGAAGAAAGGAAGAAAGAGGTGCCGTAGTAGAGGACTCCGGAATAATTTCGACCACCTGGGGATCTTTAACGTGCACTGACATCGTACACTACAGAATAGAGTTTTGCGCTGATCTTTACTGTACTGCTCGCGTAATTAGACGGGCTGAGTTAAAAATCATGAGGCGCGAATATATCGAAACACGATCGAGTATGGAACAGACTTGTAATGCAGCAGCTTCTTATTTTCTGATACAGTTAAGCGTACACTACAAGTGCATTAGCCGCCGCGGTGGCTGAGTGGTTATGGCGCTCGGCTGCTGGCCCGAAAGACGCGGGTTCGATCCCGGCCGCGGCGGTCGAATTTTGATGGAGGCGAAATTCTAGAGGCCCGTGTACTGTGCGATGTCAGTGCACGTTGAAGGTCCCCAGGTGGTCGAAATTATTCCGGAGCCCACCACTACGGCACCTCTTCTTTCACTCCCTCCTTTATCCCTTCCCTTACGGCGCGGTTCAGGTGTCCAACGATATGTGAGACAGATACCGGGCCGTCTCCTTTCCCCCAAAACCAATTATTATTATTATTAAGATTAATCCATCGCTCGCATCGAGTAGCCAACACTGCCATTGAAAACCGTTTGGGGAACGTTTTTGACGACAGCAAAAACATTAATAGCAAACAAATGTAAGTCTGCGAAGGAATGGTTTGCGGTTTTATTGTTTCTTATAGTGAAATAGTACCATTATTTAAAAAAATCCCGTCCATGAAGAACTTTCCGTTCAAAAATTTGCTTGTCAGAATTTCAGGGTATGGTACAATTTTGATAGGCCGGTGTGTAACGAAGACTGCGCACGGCGGCGCAGCAAGTTCTTCGGCATTCATTCACGGCAACGCTGACGCGGGTGCCGTTCTTCGCGGAGGTGGACCCGGACTTCACCACGGCCATCGCGGAGCGTCTCAACGCCGAGTTCTACCAGCCGCTCGACGTGATCGCGCTCCGCGGGGCCATGGGCCGAAAGGTGTACTTCATCCGCTCAGGTGTCGCCAACGTGGTCAGCGAGAAAGAGGAGCTGCTGGACACGCTCACCGAGGGAAACTACTTCGGTCGTGAGTGCAGTCTTGCAGGGAGCAGAAACGGGTACATTACGGAAGCCACACTGGATGCTCACCCTGTGGGCACTTGTTTCGGGTGAAGCGTGCCTATGAGACGGAGTTCTGTTTGCTTACAGTTTTTGTTTCAGAGCGAGGTGTTCTAGAGCAGTGTTTCCTATTTTTTCGACGTTTAATAGGGGTACTTGCGTTGTCCGCAAAAGAGAAGATAAAGGGCGACATCGCCTGAATGGAGGCGCGGGGAAACGCTGAGATAAGATCATAGGATTAACCGACTTTGCCACAGGTTTTATCAAACTTCGTAGACACACCGCGGGCGCATGCCGCAGTCACTACAAATAATACTGCAGCTACTACATCATAGTGCGGGCATGCCACTATTTTCTACTGGTGTCTTCCAGTCAGAGTCGACCCACCAAAACTCAGTGACTTCGGCAGTGCCTTTTTCATATCATTTCTTCCTCATCACCATCATCAGCCTGACTACGCGCGCTGCGGGACAAAGGCATCTCCCATATCTCCAATTAACCCTGTCCTCTGCCAGCTGCGGCCATACTATCTCCGCAAATTCTTTCTCTCATGAGCCCACCTAACCTTCTGCCGCTCCCCGCTACGCTTACCTTCTCTTGGAATCCTCTCCGTTACCCTTAAAGACCAAATGTTATCTTGCCTTCGCATTGGATGCCCTGCCCAAACCCATTTCTTCCTCTTTATTTCGACTGGGATGTGATGAACCCGCATTGGTTTCCTTGACCCAGTTTGCCCTCTTCCCATCTCGTAACGTTATACCGGTCGTTTTTATTTCCATAGCTCGCTGCACAGTCCTTAAGTTGAACCATTTCCTTAGCCTCCACGTTTCTGCCTCATCGATGAGTACCGGTAAGATAGAGCAATTATATACTTTTCTCTTGAGGAACATTGGTAAACTGCTATTCATGATCTGCGAGAGCCTGCTAAATGCGCTGCAACCCATTTTAGTTCTTCTAGTTAGTTCCTTCTCGTGATCCGGATCTCTGGTGACTACCTGGCCTACGCAGACGTATTCCCCTACCACTTCCCGCACCTCGCTATTGATTGTGAACTGCTGTTCCCTTGCTAAACTGTTGAACATTATTTTGGTTTTCTGCATGTTAATTTTTAGACCCGCCGTTCTGCTCTGCCGGTCTAACTCATTGATCATGCTTTGCAGTTCACCTCCTGAGTTACTTAGCAAGGCAATGCCATCAGCGAACCGCAGATTACTAAGGTATTGTGCATTAACTCTTATCACCAAATGTTCCCAATCTATGCCTCTGAATACCTCCTGTAAACAGGCGGTGAATAGCATTGGCGGGATCGTGTGTCCTTGTGCGACACCCTATCGTATAGGAATTTTAGAGCTGATTTTATGGGGGCCTGTGGTTGCTGTGTCCCCTTTATAGATATCTTCAAGTATTTGGAAGCGAAAAGCTTCACTACACTAGGTAAAGCAGTCGTCGGGTAGGCCGGAGAATGACCTTGAACAACTTCCAGTCGAACCACGTTTATCCCTTCCTTACGGCGCGGTTAGGGTGTCCACCGATATATGTGAGAGAGTTACTGCGCCACTTCCTTTCCTCAAAACCAATTTTCAAAACCAATCCAATTTTCTTCCAAAGGAAATGAAAGGCACATAACTGGCGCACTGGCACAGTGGACACCTCAGTTGCACTTTAATCTACGTGGCGGTAGCGACAGATGCGCGCTGCATGCGTTGGCATTCATGACGTTGTAGCAGAAACGCAGCACTGAAGCGTCGGCGTTCACTGCCGTTGGCGTTGACAACGTTCGAGAATCCGGTGATTTTGAGGAAAGGAAGGCGCATAACTGGCTCCTTGAGACAACTAGTGGACGCCTTAATCGCGCACTGAGGCACTTGACGTGGGTAAGAGAGATGTGGGCTGTATGCATTAGCGCTGACAGCGTTGTGGCAGACACGCTGCACTGCAGCGTTCATTAGGGTGACCAACCTCTCGCGATCAACCAGTAACTACCACCTGTCACGGTGGCATGCAGAGTGGGCGCAATGCCTAGCCAGTGTGCGGAACGCACTCAACGTTACAGACGCGAAGCCGCGTCTAGTTGCCCGACATATAATTGGTTTTTGGGGAAAGGAAATGGCGCAGTACCTGTCTCATATATCGTTGGACACCTGAACCGCGCCGTAAGGGAAGGGATAAAGGAGGAAGTGAAAGAAGAAAGGAAGAAAGAGGTGCCTTAGTGAAGGGCTCCGGAATAATTTCGACCACCTGGGGATCTTTAACGTGCACTGACATCGCACAGCACACGGGCGCCTTAGCGTTTTTCCTCCATAAAAACGCAGCCGCCGCGGTCGGGTTCGAACCCGGGAACTCCGGATCAGTAGTCGAGCGCCCTAACCACTGAGCCACCGCGGCGGGGCACCCACCGCTATTTTATTTTATTTAAGTATCTTCCACAACCTGATTCCATAATGCCTGCATAACTGCTGAAGTTTCGACTGAGTGCAATGCTTTCTCGTAATCTATAAAGACTGTACTATATAAATGTTGGTTATATCATGTGTATTTCTCTATCGCATGATTGATTGGGTGAGTATGGTTTATTATTGAGTATCCTTTACGAAAGCCTGCCTGATCATTTGGTTGACTGCACCGAAATCAGCTGATCGATCTCTAATATTTGAAGTCCTTGACGTCTCCTTTCATATGGATTAAAGGGGTAGAGACACCACATTTTTGTTGCACCTCTCGGTTGTAAATAATGCGTAGCGATTCTGTAAGCATGGTACACGATGTTAGAAGCACGAAGTTGTTTTATGTAAATAATATTCGTACTATTTGTACCCATCAGTTTCGGTTTCGGTTCGTAGTTGCCAGGTTTCTGCACGACGTCAAAACCAGACAGTGCGCTGTCACGTGGGCCCGGAAAAGCGTGACGTCGAGTGGGCACGTCGTCTGCTTGACACGCACGTGCGTAAACACGGAGACGACGGAGAGACGGGAGTAGGGCAAGTCGCAAATTAATGGCGAATAGCTCCGAGTCAGAAGGCGAATAATTTTATTTTGGCGAGGACACTGATTATGAGGCATCGGAGGACGACACAGACGATGAAGAAGACGCCGCGTTTGCGAACCCCGACAACCACTTAATTTTGCCGTGAGCCTGAATCTATAGAACATTTTTGGCTGTATTGTCGCCGATTCAACTCTCTGAGAAAAAGGTTGCTGGAGGAGCCCTTGCAGCATCTTGGCCTTAGTGTGAGCAGCCCGCTCTTGCTATCATTTGGCGCCACCACTTTTGGGTTCAGCCACGTATCTGTTTGTACCACTGTTCTAAATTTCATGATAGAATCTCACCGACTGCCTTGCTAAGTGTTCCAAACTTTTCTTTTCTATCAATTATTACATTTTGAATTAATCATTATTATTTAATCCCTCTCTTTATTATTATTCTTATAATTTTGAAATCAAAACTCATCCCTTTTCTGTTCATGAGGAAGAATTCACCGGTGTTGCGCTCTCACGTGCTTTTCCTTTTTATTAACTGCGTTCAGGTGAATAGCCACCCGATTCTTGGCCGATCCCCCAGTGTGTGTATGTGCCATCTTTTGATAGGCCAACAACAACAACAACAACAACAACAACAACAACAACAACAACAACAACAACAACAACAACAACAACAACAACAACAACAACAACAACAACTTAATTCTTACACCACTTGAGATAAACTTGAATGAGTTCTTTCTTGTTTTGATCTGCACCAAACCCTGGCCAATCCCCCACCGTGTGTGTGTGCCATCGTATTTGAGGCAACAACTTTATTTTTGACCCGCTGGCCAGCGATTCCGAAGAGGAGGCAGGCGTCAGGCCCTCCGCAGTTCAGGTTGTGCCAGCGGACGCCGAGCGTGTAGGCGACGTGCACTGGTAAGCAGTGTTGTCGTGTTATTTTGCTGATCGTCTAAGGGATTTTTGTTTGTTTTCGTCCCAACTGCAGTGCCCGATCTCTTTGCCATTATGCCAGTCACTACCAGTCAAACATATCGCGGACAAAATTTAAACGAGGCCACTAACACCTGCAACCCCGCATGTTGTAGCTCGGTCTTTGCTGTTTGCGTAAATGCGTATATATTTTGTCGCGAGCACCCATTACGCCGTTTGGGTGCCATTTCTCCCTTAACTGTTGGCACGTGTTCTCCCACGTGCCTGTATAGTGCCGTAGACTTTGCGTGATTGAGGGGGATAATTTTGCCGGGTTTTTCCATCGGTTTGGTTTATGGGCTTCGTTTATAGAGGTTTAACGTCCCAAAGTGACTCCGGCTATGAGAAACACCGTAGTTCATGAAGGGCTTCGGAAATTTCGACCAACTGGTGTTCTTTAGCGTACATGCACTGACATCGCTCAATACACGGGCCACTGGAATTTCGCCTCGATTGAAATTCGACCGCCGCAGCAGGATCGAACTCGCGTCTTTCGGGTCAGCAGACGAGCGCCATAAGCACTGAGCCACCGCGGCGGCAACAGGTTTTTCCTTCGCTACACTCTAAACAGAAAGGTGCAAAAAGGGAGTAAGCAGTCCTCTAGGGCACTCCCTTTTTTAAAAGAGAGTGTACAAGAGGACGTTTTGCATTTTTACTACTATAACGACGTATTCGTGCTTAAAGTGTAGTGCCATACCCTTAATATTGGCTCTTTTCTGAACTTTTCTCATTCCTCGCCTTGGTTCCATAATCTGTTCCGCTTTTCACACCACCGTTTTATTTCTTGACCCTCGTCCTTGTCATCTGCTTACGCAGGTAAACGTTTTCAGCTGTCACGTAGCCGCCTTTCTTGCCTCGTTAACTTTTAATGTTACCGCCACAAATCGTCACCTGTATGCCATGTGTTGGACCGAAGGAAATTAATTACTCAAGTGTGCGGGTCTAAAAATAGCTGTTGTTGTTGTTTCCTCAAATACGATGGCACATACCAACGGTGGGGGATTGCCAGGGTTTGGTGCAGATCCAAACAGGAAAAATCTCATCCAGGTTTATCTCAAGCGGCTCATAAATAGAGGAGGCTCTGAGAGGAAAAGAAAATCACGAATTTTGAGAGAGCTTGAGGAAATCGGAATGAAAATCGAGGAAACAAAGTGGTGCGATTAGAATAACTAAATTTTAAGAATTAATCAGAAAGCAAATAATTTTGAAAGGAAAGTAAAGGCATCGAGAACTTAACACAGAAATCTCCCGGTTTCAATTAGAGAGTTTTAGCTGAGCGGGTTTGTGCGCCCGCTCCGCTCAGCGAGCTAGCGGGAGCGCTACAGCGCATGCGCGAAACGCTCAGGCGGGAGCGCGCGAACGTAAGGGCTCCTCGGCCCCGCTCCCGCGCGAGCCAAGCGGAGACCGGTGCGACGCGGCGAGCGGGCCTCGCGCAAAGCCTTCTGGGCTCGCGCTAGCTGAACCAAACCATAGCCTCCTCTATTTTTCTGTGCCTGCTCAAAGGCTGCTAAAGCGCCGTCTGACGGGAACGCCCCTCTGCCGAATTCTTCCGCGGGTGGCGCCGCCAGCCCTGGATAAGGCACGTGCGGGTGTGCGGGCTGCGGCGACCGTAGGTATCAGTTGGCGTTTTGTTTGCGCTGTGTCTATACTTATCGTTTCGCGTGTGCGTGAGCTATGGCATACTGCTGTGTGCCGGGATGCAGATCAAACGCGAAGCGGAAAGTACCAGGGATTTCATTTCATGAAATTCCTAGTGACAACGATTTGAGAGTGAAGTGGCTGCAAGTAATATCCAGGAAGGACTGTGTGCCAAACACCACGTCACGCTATTCGGTCATTTTCAGCAAACATTTCCTGCCTGACGACTGCAAGGTAGTATGCAAGACTAGGAAGCTTAAAAGAGGTGCGACCCCGAGCGTGTTTCCGGACTATCCGGAGTATATGCAACCGCCTGCCAAGAAGCCGCGGAGCGATGCTGTTTTGAGAAAACGGGAGGCTGCCGTTCTGCATTGCACGTCCGTTGTCCGTGCGAGTACAAGTTGCCTGCCTCGCGATGTCATTGCCGACTCTCCGCTACCGACTGCATCGTCTCCCGTGTTTGACTCCTCGAATATGGATGTTGCAAGTGGTGACGATCGGCTCCACGTCAAGCCCTGCTGCACTACGAAAGAGGAGGCGACCCAGGTAGATGTTCGCAGCTCGATTTCTGTCGTGGAACGCCAGAAGTGGCGACGAAAAGAGCGCGACATGAAAACTCAAATAGAGCAACTCAAACGAACTGTGGACAGGTAGGTATAAGGAGGAGCTCAGGCGAGTGAAAGAGGAGTGCAATATCGCTGCGTTTACCGGTGTTGTCAAAGCGGCGAGCGAGCAGCACTTGGGTGCAAGCATTCTCGTCGATCAAATCAAGAATTTCGGCAAGACCAGACCCAGCTGGTCAGAGCTAGTAGTGCGTCACTGCATTATTCTTAGAAATCTATCAACCCGGGCCTATGAGCATATCCGCAAAGAAGGCATCCTGAAGCTGCCAAGCCGGTCTACTCTACAGAGATTCCTAGGAGTAAATTCTGGCGAGGTAGGGTTCACTTCCCTGGTGAAAGAACGGCTTCAGGTGGAGGCAAGCAACCTAAAAGCCGAACAAGCTAAAGTGTGCTCCTTAGTTGTGGACGAGATGCGAATTCAACAGAGACTGCAGTACAAGCAAAGAGATGCGTTTGTGGGAGAAGTTGATCTGGGAAATAGCGTTCAAAAAACAGCTACTGGTGAACCTGTTTTGGCCAATTCACTTCTGTGCTTTGTACTAACAGGGTTGTCGGTGCATGTTCGAATACCTGTTGGGTATTTCCTTACAAGGAATTGCACTGGACAGGAGCTCTTTTCATTGATAAAGCATGTGATAAAGGAAGTTAAAGATATAGGCTTTAAGATTGTGCGTATTGTGTCTGACAATCACAAGATTAATGTCCTCGCATTTCAACTTCTGTGTGGTGGAAGCTTAAGTCATTGCACGCAGCACCCTGAGGATCCAACACGAAAATTGTTCCTCGCGTTCGACCAATGCCACATCATCAAGAATGTGCGGTCCCAATTCCTTGCCAGGGACCTTGGAAAAGATGGCGAAGTGTCTTCCTCCCACCTGAAAAAACTGTGCCGGATG
This sequence comes from Amblyomma americanum, assembly GCF_052857255.1. NCBI lineage: Eukaryota > Metazoa > Arthropoda > Arachnida > Ixodida > Ixodidae > Amblyomma > Amblyomma americanum. The sequence goes on along the minus strand of NC_135499.1, from coordinate 105,639,091 downwards.
CAGCAAGACAGCATTGTTAAACCGGTTCGCTTTTTAACAAGGAAGCATGTTTTCCCGTCTAATATTGAAAAAATGAATGTGTCAAGAGCTGTGCATGTTTTTTCACCGCCGGTCATTGCTGCACTTAAGCTCCTGCAAGAGCAAGCTGGACACACATGTGACATGAGTTTCGCTGCTGTGGGGCCTACAATCAAGTTTATGGACATAATGCACCGTTGGTTCCTGCTGATGGATGTGAGCAACTGTGCGCAACACATTCAGCAAAAACTGCCAGACAGCAGGCAGTACGACAGTTCTAGAGACTCACGTCTAAGCTGGCTAATGACATCGTTCCAAAGCTAGCTTCAAAACATGCAGCGTCATTGCCAAGCAAAACAGTTCCTTAGTAAGGAAACTTATCAAGCCCTTATGACAACAACATCAAATGTGGAATGCATCAAGCACCTCCTTGCTGTTGAAAGCTTCAAGTTTGCTCTGACTAGAAAATTTTCATCGGACCCAATTGAGTCATTCTTTGGATGGCTAAGGCGATCTGCTGGGAGCAACGACCAGACAGATGCTCGAGCAGTCCTCTCTGGTGTGGAGAAGGTCCTGAAGACAGGCTTAGTTTCAGCTTCGCTAAACAGCAATGTTGTTGACACTTCAAACCACTCACTTGGACCACTGAGCACTAAGCCTGCAGTGACGCAGCATGTGGATTTATTTCCACAACAGACAAGAAGGAATAGAGGAGGCTATGACCAAACGTACACATTCAACATGGCGGCCGCCAGCGCGAGTGTTTCAGACTCATGTGTAGCCCCTTCCGCAGAACGCACGGACCCCGTGTCGATTCGAAAACCTCGAAGGAGGTTTAGAATCAGCGAGGATGTGTGCCTCTTGCGGGAGGTGGTGTCACTAAATCCTTTTCAAAACCCGCTTATGTGGCACGGGGTTCAGAAGAACGCAGCGGCCGCCGTGCAACGCAAGGTGACTCTACGCGCAGTGCGGGACAGAGTCGACCTGCTCATTGGATACTTCAGGCAGCAAGACCGAGCAAACCTGAGAAAGTAAGTGGTTTTGTTTTAATCTTGATGTGTTTTGAGGTATAGCTTTATGTTGCGTGGGAGTATTATGTGCGTTACTTGTCTAGGTTTCTCGCAGCCGACTGTCGTTTCGGCGCATGAGGCGGCTACGGCGCCCGTGTATTTTGGCTTTTCCTTTAATCTGTTTTTCCCTCTCTCTTTACTTCTATTCGCATGCGGCAGTGGTAGTGATCCCGTTGATTGTAGTGGACAGGTTCGTGCGCATTGCCCTTCTTACTGCACTTACTACTATCTGACCTGCGTGAACACATAACCAAGCTGGCGCTTCTCCTATTTACTTCTCAGATCCGGCACTGAAGAAGACTACATTGAGTTGGAACAGCTTCTCCAGGAAGCCTCCGATATGGCGCGCTAATTTGCGCATACACCTAAAATTGTGCCAAGGGTAACGCATCGGTACCTGTGAAGCGCAAAGCACTCTCAGCAACGATATCGGCCGCTTCTGAGATGCGGTTGGCCCAGGGAGTAAGGGACTCTGCTTTGTCTGTTGCGGAGCCCAGCCAGAACGACGACAGTCAGACGAATGGCAAGTGTAGTTTTACTCTCGCATATTTCTACGCGAATCCTCGAGTGCAAGGTTCTGCTTGTTGAGATGTTGTTTGGCATACAATAGTGTTTGCAGGACTGCAATGATTATTAAGTGCATACAAACACGCGACGAATTTCGATGTGGTCTAAATGTGCTGGCTAAAGGTGTATGTGTACATAATGTACCACATTTAAAAACTGTGAAATACCTTTATTCCTTACTATCCCAGTTTATTACCTAAGCATCTCTGTTATTTGACGCACAAATTTACTTTCGGCACTGTGCTTTTTTGCAGTGTGTGGGTTAGCAGCCTCAGAGCTGCTCATGACCTTGTTCGAGTCTGGGCAGCGGCCACCACCCTCCCCACAGAGCCCATTGTCCCCAGAAAGCAATCAGCAGCACAACACAGCTGCTGAAAATGGAGCTGCTGTCTTTATGGACACCAGTGTTGCGTCTGGAAAGCGCAATACACAAGAACCGGCGGGGTGGGACAACAGGTAAGACAGCTCTTACACAGTGCTCTCAAGTAGCTTGCGGGCAGTATGTTTAGGTAGTAATCTCAAGTAATTCTGCATATATTACCCTTGCAGGAGGCGCTTTCGACTGTGAGGGAGCTGTGTGTTGTATGCTTGAAAACCTATGTCCTACACCTTAAAACACTGAAACTTTTTCTTGCATGTGTAATGATTTTCTATGTAGACGTAATGCAACAAAAAATGCACACTAAACAGCTGCTGCAGATTTGGTCAGGCAAAATTGTAATGCGCACCTTGTCATATTTGTTTTATTTGTCGAAACTTCAACTAGGAAAAGAAGTCAACACACACACACACAAAAGTAGTACACAAAAGTTGAGGCACAGTTAGAAGTACTACCATTTGTGCATTAATTGGTGTGAAGTGAACGCCGAAAATAGACTACAAGTGAGTTTTCAGCACACAAGATTGGCACATTAAATCACCGAAAAAAAGTCAGCACTTCATTACTCGAATATATAACATTCGCTGAAGAAAGAAAAGAAAGTTGTCATCTGAAATAAACATTGAAAAAGGTAGGAATATAAAGCAGCTTGAGGGCAGTATGTTTAGGCAGTAATCTCAAGTAATTCTGCATATATTATCCTTGCAGGAGGCGCTTTCGACTGTGAGGAAGCTGTGTGCTGTATGCTTGGAAACCTATGTCCTACACCTTAATACACTGAAATTTTTCTTGCATGTGTAATAATTTCTATGTAGACGTAATGCAACAAAAAATGCACACGAAACAGCTGCTGCAGATTTGGTCAGGCAAAATTGTAATGCGCACCTTGTCATACTCGTTTTATTTGTCGAAACTTCAACAAGGAAAAGAAGTCAACACACACACACAAAAGTAGTACACAAAAGTTGAGGCACAGTTACAAGTACTACCATTTGTGCTTTAATTGGTGTGAAGTGAATGCCAAGATAGACTACAAGTGAGTTTTGAGCGCACAAGATTGGCACATTAAATCACCGAAAAAAAGTCAGCACTTCATTACTCGAATATATAGCATTCGCTGAGGAAAGTTGTCGTCTGAAATAAACACTGAAAAAGGTCAGAATATTTGTCACATAAAAATTGATGTCCAAACCCTATGCATAAGCATCCACACAGCACTTTGACAAAGGTTGTACACACCCCGTCAAAAGTATACAGGCCAAGGGGTTGTGTACACATGTATGTATGCAGCTTTTTTTATTTTTGGTGTGTTTACAGTTCCATGTTGTACATGCATCCTTTAGTTGGAAAAGGTGAGTACATTACAAGTCACAGAGGACTTTTGAGCACTAAATTATGGTGTGTAACCTCATACTGGTGTGTTTTTAAACATTACTAAGATTTTCCTTTTGTTATCCCGGCAGGTGTCCGAGGGCTACAAGCAATGGGCTTGGAGCTTCTGGCCCGCCGTGAAAACTACGAATATGAGCTGAGGAGAGAAGTGCTCGCACTAGCAAAACAGCGGCTAGCCCTCGACGAGAGGAAAGTGGCTCTTGAAGAAGAGAGGCACCGCCTTGATGTACACTGCCGGGCAGAGGAACACAGTCGCCTGCTTGCCCGCCTGGACCGGCTTGAGCACCTTTTGCAAGAAAAGAGTACCTCACGGGCTTGAATAATAAATAGCAAGAAAGAGTGGGTGGTCATGCCCATTTTTCGTGCAACTATCAAGAGCACCTGCAATATGTGCAGGCCATCATTCACAGTAAATCTTGATGGAATATTCATTTACTTCTTGCAAGTGGCAGTGATGTGGTTGTGGTTTGTGGGGTTTAACGTCCCAAAGCAACTGAAGCTATGATGAATGCCGTGGTAGGGAGCTGCAAAAAACTTCGAACACCTGGGGTTCTTTAACTTGCACTGACATCGCACAGTACACAGGCCTCTAGCTTGTAGTCACGTATAAGTACACTGGTGAAAACAATGTGACCTCTTCAGTCCTGTTTTTACAACTACAGTTAGAGACGACTTAAGAACGAAGCGGCTTTTCCCCTTAAAAGACACGCTTCAAGCAATGGCTTCGGCCGATTCTCATGAGTCTGCTAGCACGGAAATACACGGAGTGGGAGTTGAAAGGGGATAGTCCCCTCCAAGCATCGTGATGCTAGCAGGTTCATGAGAATCGGCCCACGCCATTGGCTAGAAGGCGGTCCTTTGTCAGGGAAAAGCTACTTCGTCCTTGAGTTGTATCCGACTATAGCTCGAGGGGCCCAGTGCAGCAGCGGGAACCTTGTAAACAAAAGTATAACAGACAAATACCACCCAATTTGTATGCTGAAGTGTGGCATTAGCGAGGGGCTAGGTACACTTCAAGTGATGGGGGGTCGACGCCGAAGTACTGTGACACCTGGGCACTGTACAAACATGTGTGGCAGTTGGCAAGGAGGGCACTACCTTTGAAGATCCTTGGCACATTTTGGCGGTAGATCTCTTGGTTCTTTTTGAAGTCACAAAAGGCAAACAGTCCAACAATCTTCCCGAACCCCCACTCAACTGCCTGTCTCACGGTGCTCATGGCTTTGTTGAAAGCTTTCTGTTGTGGTGTTATATGGGCACCGCCATAAGGCTTCATCAGGAGGGGCCTGAGTGGGTACGCCGGGTCTCCATATATGCAATAGCTTTGACCTTTGACCAGGCTCGTCAACTTTGTGTACACATCGCTCTTCCCGAAGTTACCTGGAAGGGTATAAAAAGAAACCATACCTCAAAATTAGCACAGAAAAACCGATCTCCAAGCTGCGGGCTTAGGAGCAGCTTGTTACACATGTCTGTATGCTTGTTAGGGCTTTTATCGCCGACGTTTTCACACTCACCGGCGTCATGTTTGCTGCCTGGATACGATCCGTCTAACTGGCAGATGATCCCATTCGGGCACATGATTGCCTGGTATTTGAGAGCATGGACGCGTTTGTGCCCCCTGAAATATATCTTTTGCTCTTGCGACGGCCGGCAAATTGGCCGCGCCGTATCGTCGATAAATCCCCAACAATTTCTCAGCGGGGCTCCTTTGGCGTGAATGGCCTGTAAACGGTAGGGCGATTGTGTAAGCAATTATCATTTGGGCAATTTTGCTGCGTTTTGCTCCTTACCTGCGAGAACCTCTCCAAAGTGTCAGTGTTCAGCCAAGAATGGTTGTTGACATCATCCAGGAGATGGGAGAACTTCTCTTCGAGGTGCTCAAGAATGGTGTTTGTCACAGACGATAGAGTCGAACTGTGCCGCCAGAAAACGCCTTCGAGGTCGCGGAGGCGGTTCGGATACGCAAGCCGACGTAGGGTGATGCAAAGGGCCTCATCCCCGGGCACTGTCACCCTTTGCGGAGTGGTCAGCGCATCGGGAATTAGCAATGCCCTCTGCAGCCTGCGTATATCGTCTTTTTCAAATCTAAACGCAGTCCGAAAGACCCCACTGTCCACCGTATCGATGTTGATGAGCCCGTGCACGGAAAGCGGGTCACGGCGATTTTGTCCGAACACTTCTAGACATAACAAGTCCTCTATTTCGGACCACTTCAACTGTGAGAGTACGAGCGGGTCTTGCAGAATGCTTTTCGGCATCGCGAACAGGTGGTGTCGGATAACCTACTAACGAAACTCGGGGGAAAACTCGAACGCGATGCTCGCAGGCGCACCCAACGGCCACACACACTCACGACAACGCGCTCCGAGGAATGGCTTGCGTAGTCTTGACTTGGCTCTCGCAATGGCAAACTTCTCTAATTTTCGTAATTCGAAAACATTGCTGCTAAAACCAAACCACTGCTGTTGCCAAAATCATACAGTAAACGTAATCACCCATTACTATTTGATTCCCTCATAAATTAGGCAGTCTTGCTTATAACCATTTTCTGGTAGGTCCAATTACGATCACTAGGTGGCGCAACAAGGCTCCTCGCTTGAGCGGACGGGGAACACGCGGCGCTAAAACACTATTCTTGCGCGACGCTCCGCTGGGGCTCCGCTGGGAACTGCGAGCGGAGGGGACAGTAAACCCGCTCTGCTAAAACTCTAATGTGTGTGTGCGCGTCGGAGAAAACCATAGTTGGGGTTATCGGGTGGGAGCGCGGCCCGTTGAAATAGATGTAAACAAAACTTTCCAGATTATTTTCTCTTTTCACAATCCACGTATGAATTCGGCCCTTCGTTAATAGCTGGATAGTGTTTTTAAGAAGACCATGCTAAAGTATGCCGGGCGATTTCGAAGCTCATATGTATCTGAGACATCAAGGTAAATGTGCGTTGTGATGCAGTACATAGTTTACTACTTGGCGTTCAATCAGCTGTGTGTTTCTTCCTATCGGACAGTCTTATCATGTTGTCTGAGATGTGTTAGGTTTGTTTGCAAATACAATCGCTGAAACTAAGCAGCCTGAACAGCTCTACATGGAAGGCAGTTTCAAACGGCATGATTAGCAAAGCACTCACCGTAGCAGATGACGGCGCAGGCGATTCCCACAGCCGGCTCCGGCGTCCGCGAGCGCCCTCTATGTTTCTATGTGCGCAGCCGGTAATCTGGCATGCCATAATCCCTTTCTGTATGGGCATACGTTCGCTTGTAGACGTGTGCCGGATTACTAGATGTCGGCGCCACAACGCAGTGGCACCACCTGTCACTGGTCGTGCGCAGGAGGCGTCCGGTAACCCGGTATACGTCTAAGCGAAGACATATCCGCTGTGCTAAAACTCTCAATTGTTGATAGCTGTTCCTATAGACTACAACTTATCATGCATGTCCTTGAGTGTGTAAAACAGGGACCGTTTTTTTTATAATAGTTAATTCGTTTCGCATTCGTTTCATTTGGCCGTGACGTAAATCGTGTCGAAAGAAAGTGCAGGTGTAAAAAGGAATGACCAATCACACTCGTGTCCCATGTGGCCGCGGCGCCGCAGCATTCAGCACCTACCTTATATTCAGTCCGACCAAGCATGCTTCGCCAATTCTTCGCAGGACTACTGCAGTTTCCTCCCAAAGACGGAGGTAGCGTAGATAGAGCTGGTCAGGCATGCAGAGCACGTCATCGTGCTGGACAGCGCTTCTCCCACGACTAGCGTGATGTCATTCGCAGTGGCCTACGTCACTGGGAAACAGCGACCAGTGGCGTAGTTCCAAAATAGATCGAAAGCGGGATGAAACGTTACAAAATGTGGCCCCCGGAATGCGGCACTGCAATTAGTATATCGCAGAAATTGCCAACACGCAAGCTTAGATAAAGTTGGGATAATATCGACACAAAGCATCACGGGAAAAAGATACCGAGAAATCGCTGCTCATGCCACTGTGTTGTATTTTTCTCCTTGCAGTCCCATCCGTACATTTGACTTCACAGAGTCCCCTGAGCAAAAGGGTAGCGTCCCTGTACGCACTTGAAGTCTTTTCAGATCCGTCGGTTACACGCCTTCTTGTTCATAGCAAGAGGCAAGAGGCAGGTCGCTCGTCCTGGGGGCGTCTGCGCAAAGCGTCTATTGTTCCACCGTCGGTGGCGGCACCTCGGTGAGCACCATGAGCGTGTACTTCTTGCTTGGCGAGATGACGATCTCGTGGCGGCGCGTCTTCATCTTGAAGAAGGTCGGCTCGTCGGCAGGGCCACCGTCGGCCGTAGCGCTGCGGGCCTGCTCGCAGATGCCCGCGGCCAGCTGCGCGTAGTGCTCGGTCATCTTGTCGTCCTCGAGCGTCGACTTGATGAGAGCGCCGTCGGCCGTAGTGGCGACCACGCCCAGCACGCGGCCGTGGCCGCGCAGCGACCGGAACACCTGCTCGACCTCCTCGCTGGCGACGCCGCCGCTGCCACTTCCGTCTCCGCTGCTGCGGGTGTTGCTCGCGGGCGACGCCATCTCGGCGGCGGAAACGATGAGTAACGTGCGCAAAACGTGCGCGAGATCTGGTGGACCCGGTGTGGAAATGCGGTGTTCCTGTGGCGCCGCCTCGAAGAGCGCTTAGCTCGAGACGGTAATGAAGATGATGATGTTGATTACGAAGGTGCACGTCGCTGGAAGACTGTTTCAGTGTCTCATACCTAAGGCTGCAAAAAAAGAAAAAGAAGCATTGCATTAGACCCGTGGATGCACATGAGCACGGAGTGGACGTGTCTTGGGATTACCTAGAAGTGCTTTAAATATGGGCATATGTAGTACACGAATCTATAGCCGCGTCAGCACAATGCATCTTATACCCCTGTCACACGGGACTTCTTCACGGCCTTTGCCGTAAAGTTGTCTTATTGCACTAAAGGAGGAAAAGCGAAAAGGAGCAGCGGCGCTGCTACACGGCAAATCCAAAGGAGCTAGATCGCGGCCTCCGTGAATGCCAAAAGTCACCGCTGTGTGTGAAGCGGCGCTAGTAACATTATGAAAATAAAGCAGACGGTAGCACTTCAGCTAAGAGGATAAGAGTGCTTTCGCGTATGTTTGAAAAAGTAGCTACCACGATAATAAACGAGCGTTCTGACGGCGAGAAACGAATATTTTTAAACAAGTTTCTTTTTTTTTTATCGTTCCCGGTCCGACCACGGTAGGCGCACTTTTCCGTTCGGCTCCTCGTTGTGTGTGAGAAGCGTGCTTTGTTTCTTATGTCCTTGTGCGTATTTCAAAGGAATTAGATTGTGCCTGGTTAGCGTGCTGCCGTAATCATGAGTGACGAACCGCGAGATGCTAGAACGAAATGTGTAATTGCCATGAAGAGCAAGCGAAGAAAAAACAGCAAAGCGAGAAGCGCAACCACTTGTGTGTCGATGCGGCTGCTGAAAAGCGTTCAAGTCCTTTCTTAGCAGCGTAGATGCCTTAAGTCATAGCCTCCTCTACGGTTAAGTGCACTGTAACGCAAAATTAACCATTAAATAAGATAAATGAGATCATTTTACGTTTTCAAAACTAAAAATTGCGTCAATTTTTTATTCTTTGAGCTCGCTAGCTGGCGCTTCCGTCTGGATTGCTCCTTTAAGCAACTTTAAGGCCGCTGACGGCCGCCTTTGCGGCTACGGACCTTTTTCGCAAAGGTCGCGACGCTTTGCCGAGTAGATGCGCGTCACGCGCCTTTGGGGCAGAGGACCTTAATTCCTAAGGTCTTAGAAGTGCCCGTGTGACAGGAGTATTAAACAGCAGGAAGACGAAGAAAAGTTAGGGACCTTGAAAGAAAAGAAATCAAACATGAAGCAGGAAGTGTGAAAATTTGCCAAATGTTGATTTCAAAATTATTTCGTCTTCCGCCTTCTTTTGCATTTATTAAACTGCACCCATAAATTCTTCTTCCCCGCTCCTTTTGTGATCATTTCACGTGCGAAACCTTACCGTACATTAGGCTATCTAAAACATAACCTCAGAGCTGTGCCTTGGGATTACCTAGAAGTGCTTTAAATATGGGAATATGTAGTACACGAATCTATAGCCGCGTCAGCACAATGCATCTTAAACAGCAGAAAGACGAAGAAAAGTTAGGGACCTTGAAAGAAAAGAAATCAAACATGAAGCAGGAAGCGTGAAAATTTGCCAAATGTTGATTTCAAAATTATTTCGTCTTCCGCCTTCTTTTGCATTTATTAAACTGCACCCATAAATTCTTCTTCCCCGCTCCTTTTGTGATCATTTCACGTGCCAAACCTTACCGTACATTAGGCTATCTAAAACATAACCTCAGAGATGTGCCTTGGGATTACCTAGAAGTGCCTTAAAAAATGGGAATATGTAGTACACGAATCTATAGCCGCGTCAGCACAATGAATCTTAAACAGCAGAAAGACGAAGAAAAGTTAGGGACCTTGAAAGAAAAGAAATCAAACATGAAGCAGGAAGTGTGAAAATTTGCCAAATGTTGATTTCAAAATTATTTCGTCTTCCGCCTTCTTTTGCATTTATTAAACTGCACCCATAAATTCTTCTTCCCCGCTCCTTTTGTGATCATTTCACGTGCCAAACCTTACCGTACATTAGGCTATCTAAAACATAACCTCAGAGCTGTGCCTTGGGATTACCTAGAAGTGCTTTAAATATGGGCATATGTAGTACACGAATCTATAGCCGCGTCAGCACAATGCATCTTAAACAGCAGAAAGACGAAGAAAAGTTAGGGACCTTGAAAGAAAAGAAATCAAACATGAAGCAGGAAGCGTGAAAATTTGCCAAATGTAGATTTCAAAATTATGTCGTCTTCCGCCTTCTTTTGCATTTATTAAACTGCACCCATAAATTCTTCTTCCCCGCTCCTTTTGTGATCGTTTCACGTGCCAAACCTAACCGTACATTAGGCTATCTAAAACATAACCTCAGAGCTGTGCCTATCTCCACACGGCAGCAAGCATATGAAACATTTGTTCGCCCTCAACTTGAATACGCCTCTTCTGTTTGGTCACCTCATCAAGAGTTCTTGATTCCCTAGAGCGCGTACAAAATTGTGCCGCTCGCTTTATTGCGCTCTACTGCAGCCGACATTCCAGCATAACATTAAGGCATCGCTGTCCCTCCCGTCCTTAGAATCTCGCAGAACAACAGCACTTAATTGCCTCTTCCATAAAGTTGTTTACAGCGATCATTCGCACACCCTACCTCATACACAACCGGCCCGCACATCTCACGAATTGCATAATAATCTCCCTTTCTAACGCATTTCAAAAAGAATCACGGCTTTGAACTCATCAGCCCCGCCCCGTAATATCATTTATCCTAGTAGTCTTCCTGACCACATTGCTCACATCTCAGATCCTATTAGCTTCAAAGAAAAAAAATAAGCAGCATTTTGTTCTGAAGGCGTTTCCAGTTTCGTTCTATTTTCAGTTGGTTGTTTACTGCTGTACAACGATATTCTATTTGCTTCCGCACCCAACTTTCTAATGTAATCCGCCTCACATAACAGTCCAGTTGGATCCTGCGAGGTATATGAATGAATAAATAGATAAATAAAAAACTTCCTGGGCAAGTGTTTCGTCTTTCCCTTTGCAACTCATCGTCAAACGCTGGTCAATCCATTTTGTGAGTGTGTTGCAATAACAACAACATAGAGCAACAGTAACAACATAGGGCAAGAGGAACTATAATAAAACCCAGCGCAATGAGGGAAACAAGGATTTAATATTTGCACATTCTCACTATTCAGCATCTTGTAATTGGACCTTTTTCTCGCGCACTTAACGAGTTTTACTGCGGGAATGCCTCGGATTTCTTCTCAAGTTTTTGCTCAACTTCGTCTAGTTTCTTTCCGATTTTCGATTTTCATCCTGGCGACTTTATTTATTGAGCCTCTGGTCGATTACTCGCTCATCTACATACACGCTCCTCGCCTTGAACAACGCGCTTTTTCTTCCATTGGTTGCCACCCAGGACAACGGCAGTATGATTTGTGGTGAGCGAACACAATTAATGAAACAAACGAGTCGCGAATAGTTTCCTGCTTGCTTCCGCCCTCTTTCTTTGCCTTTCTGTGTCGGCGTATTTGCGCTTTGAAACCAACATCAGAACGTGGCACAGACACCAAAAGCAAGCGCTGTACCAAACGCATTCATATCCATCTACTGTCTTTTTTTCCAAATCGGAAACCGTCACAGGACAGAAAACCTGTATTCCTAGGAAACGTGATATGCCGTTTATCTCGCTCCGTTAAGCAGGAGAGTGATGGAACACATTTTGAGCATATGGTAGTAAAAACAACAAATAATGCTCGATCAGCGAACCATATCGACAAGTTAAGTTTTTATACTTTATTTTCTGGCCACGAAGGGTGGCTATGGATAGAATATGTTTCTATGCTATAATGAGAATTCTGAAAATTTCACAGGGCATACTTTAAAAATGTATACGCGAGAGCACACGCAGATGGTAAAGCATAGTCTAGGTAATATAGCGAGAACTCGACACTAGTGTTTGTTGTCGTCCAGAAAACTAAGCACACAGTCGTGTAAACTGTCCGCCGACAGTTCGTTAATTGTTTGCTAATGCACTGTAAGCCAGAGGCTCTCTTATTCCTTCACGTTTCTTTCCTTTTAGAGCAAGCCTTCTCTCGCAAGCACAATGAAGTCCTTTGTTTCGGACTTGGCTCTTCGCGTCTGTCTTTCGTACATTCGTGTTTTTTTTTTCAGGTTGCCAGAGGCCAGCCGCTGTTCTTTTCTTTGCGCCAAAGGAATTCGATCTTCTCAAAATGTTCTAATTGATGCTATAATTATCAAGATGCATACAGCAGCTAAGCTGAGGCGTTGCCTTGTTTATTTCGTCGCGAATACACTACTTAGAGCCCACGAGCAAGTAGCATTCTTAAATAATATGTTGAAATAAGTTTCATGCTTATCATCTGCCATTGGAAACTTTAAGCTCGGACACTGTTGAATGACGAAGGAAACAAGCGTTCGTTTGCGCTGTAGCATCACTCAAGCCAAAGCGATGTTCTTTCCCAATGAGTCACCTTCACGAAAAGTGAACTCATCGTTTCCTGACTATTACAGATCTGCATATACGCAGCAAGCAGAAAAGAGAAAAATAAACCGATACTTACGGCATCTGTCAGACGACGCGCTTTCAAATGCCTCCATTCTCTGCATGATGAATGAGAGCGGAGTACTCTTTTCTCTGAACAGCGAACAACTTCGAGCGAGGCGACCGATGGAAGAGGGACCACTTTTTTGGCGAGACGTCGCATTGGCGCCTTGAGGCGCGTTCCTGGCGATCGAACTTCCTATACCCTCACCTCTCGGCAGTCGCGCGCCTTTCCTGTGGGGAGTGGTGTGTGTGTATGCGCATTTGTGTACTCTCCGTATTTTGAATAGATTACAGAAACAAAAATATAAAAAAGAAGAGGGAGAGGCGGGTGACATTGCAAGTGCGCTGCAATCATGTATGGATGAAGGGGGTAGAAGAGGGAAGGGGTGAGGAGGGGCTAGTCTTCAATCTACCGGTATCCTGCTGAACGCGGCGACGTGTACGCCACGTACATACGTGCACGTCGCACGTACTAGCTCACACGCACGCGTCTGGCGGTTAAAGAGAGACGGGCACGCTCCTCCCACGTGCGCGCAGGTACACACGCACATGCGGGGAGATTGAAGGTAGGGGCGCGCGACTTGGAGCGCTCTGAGGATGCGCGTGGGACGCTTATCGGCCAGGTATGCGAGGCGTGGGCGAGGTGTGCGTAGTACGGGGCTTCGTGCGCCACTCGGCTCTTGCCGTTGGGGGAGAGCAGTATTCCCGTGATAGAAAAAGCGCCGGCCTTCGTAGTGATCGAAGTGTGCAAGCTCTGGGCGCTGCTTTTGAGGGTAAAGAAAACGCCTACACTCGTATTGGGTAGCCCGCAGTTTGAGCGGGTCGACGTATCAAATTTAATATTCTGCTGATTACTTTCTTATTACTATTATTAAACCTTCCAAAGACAAGGCGCAGAAAAGGCTGAGTACCAGCAGCTGAACTAGAGACAGTTCTGTGCGCATGAGGTGGTCAGAAGTTTACGTTGACGCGTGTTTATAGAACGTGCTAATAATAATAATTGGTTTTGCGGGAAAGGAAATGACGCACTATTTGTCTCATATATCGTTGGACACCCAAACCGCGCCGTAAGGGAAGGGATAAAGGAGGGAGTGAAAGAAGAAAGGAGGAAAGAGGTGCCGTAGTGGAGGGCTCGGGAATAATTTCGACCACCTTGGGATATTTAACGTGCACTGACATCGCACAGCACACGATCGCCTAAGCATTTTGCCTCCATAAAGACGCAGCCGCCGCGGTCGGGTTCGAACCCGGGAACTCCGGATCAGTAGCCGAGCGCCGTAACCACTGAGCCACCGCGACGGGTTATAGCACGTGCTCAGATGATGGTTATTTCCCTGATGGCGATTTCCCGTGCTAGGAAATTACTGCTATTAGGAAAAAAAAAGGCTGTAGCTTCCCACGGAATTAACCAGGCTTTTCCCCTAAGACGAACGGTTAACCGCATGAGTCTTTTTACACTATAGTTGTTTGAAACTGTACATGCCGCGTAACGTCCCAAAGATGCACGAGCTGAGGAGCGCTTCAGAATTAATGGAGCGCTTCAGAATAGTTTCACCCATCTTAGGATCTTAGAGTGCAGTAACCTCGCCCTGCGCATGGGTGTTTTTGCCTTTTGCCTACATCGTAACAGCGAGCTTTAGAATAGGGGGGTCCTATGTATTACGGGGATAACTGAATAGCGTGCTATTGTCCTGGTTATTGGACATTGTCGTGCGCATGCGCACTACCGCCCCGCTACTGCCCTATCCCCTTAATCGATAGAGTCCCCTGTTCTGAAACTACCTAATATGATTGACGCGGTGGGTTTCAAACTCGCGCCCTTGGGCTCAACAGTCGAGCGCCACTACGCTGCCACGGCGTGTAGCTCGCTCCAAAGGAAGCTCAGCGCCTGCGTTGTACGTTCCTCTATTTGTCCTGTGTTTGCGCTGTTCCCTTTTAAGCAATGTCAAAACAGTTAGCCCACAACCACACCCACGTGCTCGTGGTTATTCTGGCTTGTGCAAGCAGGAAACAGGAGTGCGAGTGGTGAAAAGTGCTCCCACTTTTTTACGGGAGTAAAACAACGAAAGGCAAGTTTCTTGCAAATGCTGTGGGCTTCATTTTTCTTGTGTTGATGGCAAACGTTTTCAAGTTTTGTGCTGTTCGAGTTACTAATTGAATTCAAGTCGCCGTTTTCTTTCCGGAATAAAATGTCGCATATTTTGTTTTTCTTTCAGCTTTTACAATTCATCTTGTGTTAGGTGCCACAAAGTCAGTAAAGAGAGAGAGAAAGACGGAAAGGCAGGGAAGTTAACTAGGCAGCGCCCGGTATGCTACCCTACACGTGGGAAGGGGAACGGAGGGAGAGATAGAAAAGGGAGAGAACAAAGGGATGTGATCACTTTTCTACGTGTCCGTTGGCCGTTACTTGCAGGGTACACAGGGCACACACTGATTGTTCACAATCTTGCACTCACTGATTGTTCACAATCTTGCCCCTTACTGAAGCAAAGATTCTGGGTCCTTGGAGTAAGCATTCATCGCAGAGGACAGCTTTAATAATAATAATTGGTTTTTGTGGAAAGTAAATGGCGCAGTATCTGTCTCATATATCGCTGGACACCTGAACCGCGCCGTAAGGGAAGGGATAAAGGTGGGAGGGAAAGAAGAAAGGAAAAGAGAGGGTGCCGTAGTGTAGGGCTCCGGAATAATTCCGACCACATGGGGATCTTTAACGTACACTGACATCGCACAGCACACGGGCGCCTTAGCGTTTCGCCTCCGCTAAGGCGCCCGTGTGCTGTGCGATGTCATTGAGAACAGCAGAATATTTTCATTTTTGACACGTATCTTCGCGTTCCAAACCACTGCGATCACACGCGCCGCGCAGAGCGATCATTGTATCGCAGCTTTGAAGGCACTTTTAAAGTTCAAAGTCAGTAAGAGTTTTATTGATGTACTAGAGATGTTTAAAAAATAAAATAGCTGCCTTTAACTATCTTGTTGCAACGCTTGCGCCACAGATTAAGTCTTAGGTACAGAAACTTAACTAGGTCAAACTATTTGGCGTTCTCAACTACTCCCTCATAGCCATCAGTGCTTCCACCATGATCGCATGGTCATTATCGGCGATTAAAGAATTTCATTCTAGATTCTCCTGATGCTGAGACCGAACCAACTTTTTGGAAAATATAGTTACCAAATGGGATGGCATTAGTTTTTGGTTCGTTTGATTGAGCTCCTGGCTCTGAAATTCTAGCACTTCTACAGACATATGTGAAGCTCTTGAAATTATAAAATTATACCCAGTGACCACATTTTACCAAAAGATAATCGTAATCTCCCTGATATTATTTGGTAATTGCAGTGCGAACAAGCATATACTCACTATTCTTTTACATAATAGAGCAATATACAGTTGAGCGCACGAAGTAACAAAAAAATTGGTACAAGACCATGTGCAATGCTGTATCAAACGTGAAAGTGTTACCAGACGTCAATGGCCATAATATTATGTAGCCAATGTCTTTATAAGGAATGTGCTTTTTCTGAAATAATCCGGAGAGAACGATTATTTGTATGGCAAAGCGGATTATGAGGTAATCTACGCAGCACCAGAAGCCTACTTTACTACATGAGACACGCTGACAGAAAAACTGAATGCTGCAGATTTTTTCACTCTGTTTAAAGAGAAACTAATTGAACTACATGAAGCGCATATCCCATAACATGTTTTGTCACCTAAACGTGCTCGAGATAAACCGTTGTTTAATCGTAAGCTGCGCGCCATCGTCCACCACCCGAAGCAAGTTTATGCTGAATTCAGGAAAAAAAAGCTTCGCCCGATCACTTTACGTTACTTGAAACGCTAACGCTATAATTTAAATTTAACCCCGCATTAGATAGGAATAATTACTTTCTCAGTCTTCTGGAAAAGTTGGTAGCAGATTCTAAATAATTTTGGTGGTGTGTTCGCCAGAATGGCAATGATGACAGTTCTATATTTCTGCCTTGAAATATCATACGACCACTATTCAGGATGACGAATCGAAAGCTGATTGTTTCAGTCGTTACTTGTCATTCGTTATTCACTGCTGGTCACTCACTAAATGTTGTATGTCCAACTCAGAATCAATGGTATGTCCAATGTCGCCTTTCCTGTAGCAGGAGTCCAGTGGCTAACGAATGGCGTTAATCTGATGAAGGCATGTGGTTCCGTTGACGTACCTGCAGCAATGAACAAGAATTGTTCGGACGCATTGTGTCTGTATTCTTCGCGACTCTTCGAGAAGTCCCTGATTAATACTTGCTCATTGGAAACTAGCACGGGCGGCGCCGTTACCCATGAATGAACCGCATAACGTCGTGCGGAACTAAGGCGGATGTTTCTAACAAGAACAGGGGGTAAAATAATAAAACATGTGGTTGGCTACGCTATAATGACTCACCTAGAAAACCATAAGTTCAACATAGACTTCATCGAGAACTTTCTTGCATAACACAGCTTGTAGAGTTATCACGCGGCGTAGCTTTGGCCGATGATAAACGCCTCCTCGTTGATTGCATATTTCTAGATTTCAGCAAGGCATTTGATGTTGTACATGGTTTTCTTACATCTAAACTTCGGGCATACAAACAGAATAATTATACAATAAAATGGATAACGGTACACCTTTCACTTTGACAGATGCGTCACTGGATATAAACAGTTTTGCTTCAAGTTACGCTTCTCTGACTTCCGGAGTGTCCCAAGGCTCAGTCCTGGGGCCGCTTTCTTTTTTATTTATATAAAGGACATTGCAGGTGGTATTACATAATCATTTCATATGTTCGCTGATGATTGTGTTTTGTGTAGGATAATTAGCAATGCAAGTGATTGCATAACCATGCAAAATGACCTATACATAGCTTAGTATACACTTCAGAAAAAGTTGAATAAGAAAAAAACCTACGCACAGCCTTTTCAAGAAATCATCTCTGCCATCCCTGTACATGTAATACTCATGATGCTGCTTTAAAGTCAGTGACGGATATTTAACATCTAGGTGTCTTCTTTACTTCCGACTTGCGTTGGACTAGGTGCCTAAATTATCTGATAAGTAAATCAACTCCTGTTTTGGGTATTTTAGAGAAAATTTTAGTCACCTTCCATACGACCTCAAATAGCAACTGTATTTTAGCCATGCGTAATCACAGCTTCAATATGCATGTGTCTGTTGAGTCCGTATACTACATACCTTATCCACAACTTCGAAAAAATACAAGACCGAGCATATTTTTTTTTGAAAAGAAACAGGAGAAAAATGTTTTTGTTTTCAGAGATTTTAAGTACGACAGTTCTTAAAAGCTTTCAGTATGACAACAATTTTGTACAGGCAGGAATAGAGACCAGCGCATTGTGGAAATAGTTGAAGCGTTCCTGATTCATGAAAAGCAAGAAAAGTGCGTGAGCAAGCCATCTCTTGCACTTGATTATCTTAGCGGCTGAGAGACTAGTGCTGGATTTATTCTCTTTCCATCTTTCCTCCTGTGTTGTTGACGTACACAATCGGCGATGCAATGCCACACATTGATTGTGCTTAGCTTCTCATATTTAATGCGCTATCACAGAAATAAAATCATCAGTCGTAAGTCAGCGCCTGTGTGTGCCCGCTTCTTTAGTCCCGTCTTTTTGCGCTGTACCCTTTCCTGCGAGCTTTTAAAATTTCCTGAAAATTTACTTCTCAAATTTACTTCTCTAATTAACCCCTACTGATCCGGAGTTCCCGGGTTCGAACCCGACCGCGGCGGCTGCGTTTTTATGGAGGAAAAACGCTAAGGCGCCCGTGTGCTGTGCGATGTCAGTGCACGTTAAAGATCCCCAGGTGGTCGAAATTATTCCGGAGCCCTCCACTACGGCACCTCTTTCTTCCGTTCTTCTTTCACTCCCTCCCTTATCCCTTCCCTTACGGCGCGGTTCAGGTGTCCAACGATATATGAGACAGATACTGCGCCATTTCCTTCCCCAAAAAACCAATTATTATTATTATTATTAATTAACCCCCCTCCCGGGTTCGAACCCGACCGCGGCGGCTGCGTTTTTATGGAGGAAAAACGCTAAGGCGCCCGCGTGCTGTGCGATGTCAGTGCACGTTAAAGATCCCCAGGTGGTCGAAATTATTCCGGAGCCCTCCACTACGGCACCTAATTCTTCCTTTCTTCTTTCACTCCCTCTCTTATCCCTTCCCTTACGGCGCGGTTCAGGTGTCCAACGATATATGAGAGAGATACTGCGCCATTTTCTTTCCCCCCAAAAAACCAATTATTATTATTATTATTACACCCCAAAGTTGATCGCGGAATTTCTGTCCCTGGTTCTGGCCATCAGAAATCTAATGTACGCAGCAATGTAGCGTCGTTGTTGCGTCTAGACGCCTTTTCAGTTTGTACAGTTCTGTCCTCACCAAACCGGAGAGATTTGCTTCTTCTCTGTTCTTGGTCTTGTGTCTCGTCAAGTGCGCCACGTAAGCCTTGTGTGGGTACCCGGCCACAGCGACATTCAGATGAATGAGATGGCGGACCTTCTACCACCATCCTCGTTGATCTGGACTCCTCTGCACTTACTTCCTTCTTTTTACTTGTGGACGGATGCCCATTTCAAGCAATTTTTAACGCTAAATCATTACAAGACACCTTTTCTTTCGTCTTGAGACTTCTGGAATCTAAAGTTCAGGCGGAATTCATGTCGATGCCTTTCTCGTAAATGCGAGGTGACTCTGATCAGTTTGTGATGCAGGATTACTCCCCTAAATTCCTACCTTCATAGATAGGGGGTTCAGTTCTCAGAATTGTTCTTTCTGCAAAGAACTTATTATTAATGAACCTGAAATGATGAACCATTCCCTTCTTTCCTGCCTCCGATTCGCATCCTTCCGAAAGCTTTGCATTGAAGTTCGCTTCTATAATTTGAGGTGGTTTTGACTGTTTCAAATTTACTTTCGTTTGTCGCTACACAGCTGTGCAGTTTGCTTCGCTGTCAACAAGTTCATTTATTCACCTCGAAGGATTCCGTACTAGGGCCGCGGATCACTTTGTGTATGTTTTTTTTTAATTTTCTCTCCTCATCTCTTTGCTCCGTCATTCTAAGTTCAGGTTATGCTCGTTCTTCTAAAATTTATCTTGTAGCTGCTTCTCTCGTCACAGTTTTTTTGTTTCTCTGCCTAAATTCTAAATTCTTCCCGGTAATGTCAGTCTTTGAATTCTTCCTTGTGTGGCCAATCCCCCTCGTGGGTAAGTGTCAGTCACGAAGGGCGCAACATCAACAAATCAAGGCTGGACTTCGAAGCGCTCAGATCTGGTTATTTGGTTGGCCTCAGATAAGGATTGCACATACCCACTACGGGGGATTGACCAAGACCCAGGTGGTGAACTGCTGGCAACAGGAGCGTTTAGAGGGGAAAAAAAAGAGGAGTAATAGGAAATAGGCTGACAGATTGGGCGACGCAACGACAAGGGGCCTGTTAACTCGGAGACCAAAGACGGGACAATGAATTTATGTGCACATTACAATACAATGCGTGTAATGTTCCAAAATCGCACTGACTGAGGGTGGAGGGAAAAAAGAAATGGAGTCGGTGCGTTTCTAGCAGCGAATTTTGCGCAGCAGAGCACACTCTGCTGCTGCTTCGCCCAAACAAAGAAGCGCCTATAGAAAGAAAAACCGCAGAAGACGCAGGCAGACCCAACTGGTGAAACGGAATTTTAAATAGGCGCCTCCTCAAAGAAAAGAAGCGGTGACAGAACGGGTCGTCTATTGTCTCAGGTTCGGCACAAAATGGGCACAGTGGGGAAACCGCCAGACCAGATCTGTGACGCTAGAAATTTAGCAGAGGAACCCTGCAACACAAACGCGTAAAGGACACCTCTACTATACAAGGATGCAGAAGTTGCTGGTATTCGGTAGGTGATGTAAGAGCCGAAGCAGCAAATTTCTGAAATTTTGTGTATCTGCCAAACCTTACCGCAGCTGTATATGCCCAGGTTGGCAGGACAGCAATAATTGGGCCGTGGAGAGAGGCCCTTCCTAAGTCATCTGCAACGTCATTTAAGTAAAGGCCTATTTGCCCTAGTACCCAAAGCAACCGTGCCGAATTTAGATGAAGTGGGATCAGGAACAAAAGAGGCGTAATGCCCGAGACTTAGTGGGTGTGGATAATGAAGAGCAAATAGGCAGAGAGTCCGTCTTAACCATGGCTTGGCAAACGGTAGTTTTTAATTTTCGTAGGACTAAGATTATTGCTAATAATTCGGACAATAATTGGACAGCTGCTGAACGAAACGTCTTTCTTTGTCTTTGTCTTTTACTGGTTTTGGAGCATTTTCTTCCGCTTGCCTGTTTTTCACTGCCTTCTCGCCCATCCTTCGTAATGGGAAGGTTTCGTTATGTATGTGAACAACAAAAACAAAGACAGCTTGAATGTCTGAATGGAGATGGTGAATGCTGCAAGAAAACGCTTAAAGATGAATTTGTACCAAACTGGAACAAAACAAGAGAAATCAGTCCACCCTGAAGGACAAATGAACTTAAAAATAAGATAATAGGGATCCAATTAAGTTTCCCAAAGTTTATCAAGTGTAAACTTTTAAATCGACTACAACAATAACCGAATTTGTTTTGTGCTCCCTGTAGTTGTCCGGATTCTTGACACAAGCTCGTGCGATCAGGGCAGGATAGAAGCTAAGAAGAAGAGGCACGCAGAGGTTTCGTGCAATCGCTGGGTCATCGGTTTGTCTACCGTATATTTGGGCTTTAAAAGGTGAGCGCATATTTCCTTCGGCGAGGTTGCATTGCTTCTAGTCCTATCTCTACTTTCCTTCTGTCGAATACAGGCCAGGGTTCGGAGATTTCTCTAGTTCGGCCGTGGGAGCCATGCGTTAACGCGACAGAGAGATTTTCTTGCCGGAACGCAATACCGCCAGCTTGAACAAAACCTTCTTACTTCCCTTAAAATAGTAACCAATGTATTCGTTTAACTTTCTTTGCAGTGCAGAGCAACAGGAGTGCAAGACAAAAAAAAATGGCGGTGGTTTTGCTCTGGTTAAGCCTGTAGTGACGCGATAGCTACAGCTGGCCGGGTGGAACTTGCTCGGTTGAATTGCAAAGTCAGTCTTTCGCCGCTCCGTTTCGCTGGGCTTTCCTCCTTCGTCTTCGTCCCACTTGACACCCCCTTCGCGGTGGCTCAGTGGTTAGGGCGCTCGGCTACTGATCCGGAGTTCCCGGGTTCGAACCCGACCGCGGCGGCTGCGTTTTTATGGAGGCAGAACGCTAAGGCTCCCGTGTGCTGTGCGATGTCAGTGCACGTTAAAGACCCCAGGTGGTCGAATTTATTCCGGAGCCCTCCACTACGGCACCTCTTTCCTCCTTTCTTCTTTCACTCCCTCCTTTATCCCTTCCCTTACGGCGCGGTTCAGGTGTCCAGCGATATATGAGACAGATACTGCGCCTTTCCTTCCCCCCCCCCCCCAAAAAAAAAACCCAATTATTATCCCCTTGATACGGCGCATGTGCACATGTGTTGCAGCTCGGTCTGCCGCGCCGCCAGCAGCAGCAGCTGCTCCGCACCAGGTGGCTGGTCACGTGACCAACCACGTGACGAATCACGTTATCAGCCACGGTGCCGCGCCGCCGGCAGCTGCTCCGCACCATGTGACCAACCACGTGACAGCGTGGCGGCAGGCTCGAAATGCTACCGTAATGTAGCTATCGCTACAAAGGGACACACGAGAAAAACGCTTAATTTCAACTTAATTTCTGAAATCACCGAACCATTGCATGAATAAAGAAATAAACTTGATAGTTCAGCGCATTTTTCGTGTGTCGCCCTTGTCTTGTCCTCGGGTTCATGTCTTGTCCTCGGGTTGCATCACGCTGCTGAGAAAGTCATGTGAATCCAACTAGCCTGAGAGCTTGCTCTATTCGAAGTTAACACTGAGAGATATTTTGAGTTTGCTTCCTGCCAATATGAGAGAAAAAAAAACTTCACGAGTTTTCAGCCTTAACTGGACGAAAACGTGAGCAGTAATGGTGCCGCTTTCTACACCCGCCCCCGTTATTTAATCCATTTGTCCATAAAAGTTCCTTCACTTTCGTAGTAAACAAACCCCGAAGCTGGAAACTGAATGACCTTTCTTCTGTACCTGTTCCCCTTTGCGTTGACATACGCATGGGTCATGTTCTGAAGCTTGGGAGCGACACGGACACATAAGAGACTAACACGAACGGTCTGGTGCACGTATCGTTCCTGTGCTTCAGAAAATGACATACTTGCACCAACCCGCCCGACCTGCCACCCTTCTGAATACGAATGGGATCGAATTGCTTTAGTCGCGGAAATAACCTTCCGGTACTCATCTTCGACCAGCCACTCTAAACACGAAAGAGTACAATGGGAGTAAGCTGCTCTCTGGGGCACTGCTAGAGGACAGCTTACTCTCTTTTTACTTCCATATAGGTGTACGCGTGTTTAGTGTCGATAACTGGGCGTTTGACATTTCACGGCCTGCGCTTACAATTAAGCTATATCCGTTTATATGACGAATCATTCATTCAGTCTTACAACTCTAATTGCATTAAGCTCGTCGAAATTGCATTAGCCTGGCGGCCTCTCTTGTAGTTGATGCATGTCCTTGATATATATGGTAGCGACAGCTACATTACGGTAGCATTTCGAGACTTAAGCGTGGCGCCGCCGCCACGCTGTCACGTGGTGCGGAGTAGCTGCAGGTGGTGCGGCGCCCTGGCTGATCACGTGGTTCGTCAGTGATCGGTCACGTGACCAGCCACGTGGTGCAGAGCTGCTGGCGGCGCGGCGCGCCGGCGGAACCGAGATGCAACAACTGTGCGCATGCGCCGTGTCATGTGGGACGATGATGAAGGAACGCCCAGCGAAACAAAGCGGCGAAAGACTGACTTTGCAATTCAACTGATCAAGTTCCACTTGGCCAGCTGTATCTATAGGAGGTATTCACGTGACGTCATCCGCAAGGGGGGCTAGTGGCCGGCGCGGCATTCGCCATGTTTGTGGTCGCGCGCGCGGCAGCCGCAGAATTTACCTCGCTTGTGATGTGTGAAATGTGAGTGTATTTAGCGTCTCGCAGATCATTTCTGTCCGACCGGTAACACCATGTGACTGAGTGGATACGCCGTGAATTGCGCGAAGCAGAAAAGAGCGGGCACGCTGAAAATGTTACTTTGTGAAAACGTCGACACGTAGGAATGTGCAGGTGCCCGCGTCGTGTACGACGTACTACAAGATGGCTGCCGTGCGTTGAATTCACCGATATTAAGGTCCGCCTTGTGCACGGCGTAAGTTTGCCGACAGGCCGAGGAATTAAAGCATGCAAATCTATGAGAGGGTGTAATTGCTTGACAAGCGGTCGACCCCACATCCGTGCTGAGAGTGCCGACGGCCGAAGTGCCATTTTTCACATAGGTGAGTAGTTAAACGTGTCTGTTCGTTTAGCTAGCTTAACTTGTCACCTCTGTCTGCTGCAAGTGACGTGTTACTACTGAATGTAGCGGAATCGCTGCACATCGCGTTGCTGCAGATTCCAGGTCTTGTGCACTGGAAGCAACGCTAAGTTTCTACAATAAAACCTGCAAAACATTCTTGCTATGTCTGCCATTCGTGCTGCGAGTGCATGACAGTATTTGCTCGACCATTTTATCGCGTGAATAAAGCAGCTATGACGCAATATGCCTTTTTGCTGAAACAATGAGGCTTCGGCAGTTCGCGGACTACAGCCGCTGGAAATATGAGTTTCTGCAGCGTCCGTTTAGGAATATGGGTAATTAATCATGTGCTGTGTTATCCACTATGTGTCCTGCATGAGTAGCTGACAGTTATGAACTGATATTAAAAGCTGCAAGTCCTGCACATTCTTACGTGCAATGCAGCCGGCCAGTTTTGCTGCCGAGTTGCGGCACGCAGCTCGGTTAAATTACGGCACAGAATTCTGCTGCAAACTTGATGCACAATAAGCGTTCCACTAAGAAAATTGGACGTTGACGCATTTAACAACGTGCAAAGACGTTACGGACCACTAACAATATGGGCCTGATACCTCACGGCGTACCGTGACACTGCGCGAGCTTTCGTGAAACGACCACAAACATGGCGCGTTTGCCGCGGCGACGCTCGCGCCGTCTGGTAGCGCGGCCTCAGTGAATACCTCCTATATCCGTTTGAATCCCGAGTTTTTTTTTTCTTGGCGAGAAAAATTGCTGGTTTTTTGCGGTTAAAAAGCTTTTAAAGAGCGTGTAAAAAAATGTGAAAACAGTAATTACAGTCGTTTTCAATGGAGAACCATGTCCAGTATACTGGACACTGGGATTTATTTGTTGCACATAATCTGCTTTGCTCGTTGATCCAACAGTGCTGTATGTCATCTCTAGAGCATAGCTGTTCTTAGAATCACAGGTACAGTATTGCCTGACTTAATAAAAAGAAGGAACTTGCACTAGTAGCAACATGGTCTTGCATTATCGTCTTTGTGCTCGATGGAACATTCAAACTTAAGGTCAACTCTGGCGCTTGCTTGCTGTGGAAATCGCGAAAACAGTTTTTCCCTGCCTTCAAGCAAAGAAAGACTGCATTTTGTGCATTGAACTTGCGACTTTGCCTTGCATTCGGGGAGTCGACACCTAGGGAAATTTGCCACCACTTGCGGATCTGGCTAATGGCCTTCTTGATCAAAACGCACGTCAGGGCCTGGTATTTGCACGGCAGCCCTGTGGTGGTGTTCATAATGAACAGTAGCATCTGCAGATGGCCTACCACGGCGTTCTTTCTTGGGAGCCCTTGATAAGAGCTTCTGCTACCTGCATCCTGAAGTATAGCAGGTGAAGCACTTGACTCTTCGTGTAGCTTGCCTCTCTGGTGTCTTATTTGTAACTCAGCCAGCTGTTAACCAAGGCGAGATCCGTGAAGTGGAAAATGACTTTTAAAGACCATTTCTTAGTTTTCATTTTTATGCGATACAGACTGATGAGGAAGTCGTTCAGGTCAACTCCTCCCTTGTGAGTGTTGTAGAATCGCACGCTTGCAGGCCTTTCGACTTCAACGTATTTTTTTCTGTTTCTTGTCGTAGCGCCTTGTAGAGTCAACTGACTCAGCTCCACAACATGGACAGCAGCGTAACTGATCGCGTATCCATCCATTTCACCGCCACCAATTTTCCGTCAGCACTCGTCTTCTCATGACTCGATCCGCGTCCTTCTGCAAGCAGCTCTTTATCAGATTTGAGAGCTGTCTTGACTCTGTCATCACTGTGCCGTGATCGAACATTCCCTTCTCAAGAAGGCGCTCAATTAGCGGCACGGAAGTGAAAAATCTGCCAAAGCACAAGACACAGTCATTCCGTCGAGGCATTGAGTCTGCAAGTCGCATGACAATCTCTCCGCCGATTCCAAGATCTTCGTGCTCAGTAGGAATTGATGTTGTGGCACCCTGGTAGATTTCAAAGTCTAAAACCCTACCGAGAGAGTCTGCCAGCACAAAGTTCTTGAGTCCGGTCGGGTTTGGCTTCCCCCGAACATACTGTCGCAGTTGTGTTCTGCCTGTAAACGGTATCATCTGTTCGTCCACACAGGCTGCATTAGACCTGGGAATTTTCAGACAGGCTTTCCTCACACGCTCTAGGAGGGCCTGAACCTTCCAGCATCGGTTGCTTTCATCGTAGTCGGTGTCGTTGTTGCAGACGTGCAAGGCGTTTCTGAGAAGGAATAAGCAATCTCTAGGCATGGCATCCGCAATTAATGATACTCTAGTTGCTGCTGCCCAATACATGCGGGCCTGAGGGAACTTCAGGTTGCCCATTACAATGTGCATTCCAAAGAGAGCTTTGGCTTCTCTGCCTGCCATACCTAGGGTGGTCCCATTCGTCTGAACCCAGTACACGTTCGTTCTGGTTGCTATGAACTTCCAAAAGTCGTCTTCAAAATATTCTTTAAAATATGGTCCCATTCGTCTGAACCCAGTACACGTTCGTTCTGGTTGCTATGAACTCCCAAAAGTCGTCTTCAAAATATTCTTTAAAATATGTCAAAGGCGTCTGGGGCTCTTGACAGTGCTGCGCGGGTGCGGTTCTTTCGATGTCAATCGGCGCTGAAAACGCCTGTGCCGTCCACGACTGTGCTATTTTTTGGCGTGAACGTTGTGGTCGAGATGCTTTGTCACGCTTTTCGTTTTGGCCTTTTTCATCTCCACTGGAATAATCGTCGCAGCTTTCGTCCAGTATAGATTCTGGCTGGAATTTCTCTGCTTCGTCACCCGAGTCAGAATCGACGTCTAGGTCGGACTTGTCCCCAAACAAAAGCTCTTGAATTTCTTCATTTGTTACCGTCTTTTCTGCACATAAAACAACCAAATAGTGCTCAAGATCATGTTACTTGTATGAAAAACCCCCATCAGGATATTTCTACTACGACATTAGGAGTTATGCAATTTTGGCGCTACAAAACACATTGAAACTCAAATGCAACGTGCTTGCACGGGGACTTCAACCAAACGCGCCAGTTGAATCCCAGTGGCCAGTACACTGGACAAAAAAAAAATTTTCGCATTGCGAAAAAAGCTACTCATAACTAGGGCAAAATTTTAACCACATTGTTTCAAACAGAGCTTAATTTGCTCGCACGAATTTATTTATTTGAACTGAGTGAGGAGAGAACGTTAAAACAAATAACTTACTTGAGCACGTTGCGCGCGGCAGTTTGGCCGCGGAGGACGCCATTACTTTGTGCTGCCCTCCTGAGAAGATGCGGCCGAAAGAGGAACTATCTTGATCGAGATATTCCTCGTCTTTTCCGGAAGCCGTGGAAGTGGTTTCAGTTTTGATTTTGGGCTTCGTTTGCTTTTTTCATCGCTTTTTTTCTTCTGTCTGTGTACTGGGCGCTGGGTCGGAAAGGGATATCGCGTCACTCCAGGTTTAACCAGAGCTAAATCACCGCCAATTTTTTTTATCTTTACCTATGACTGGTTTCGTGTTTTGCGAGAGAGGGAATGCATCTGGGCTACCGAGCCAGTTTGCTGCAAACATAGCTGCATCTCTCGAAATGCACATAGCTTTGCGGATGACGACATGCTGCAGGCTTACGCCAGTTGTCTCGTGCCTTACTGTCGTCCTAAGGTAAACCTGTCCTTTTAAGAGCTCTACAGGCGTTCTTCGCTCCCTGCAGGACTCCTCGCCGCCGCTAGTCGCCACCAAGAAGGACTAATTCATTATGCCGCGTAGAAAGAAGAGAGACCAGAGAAAGCGCAAACACAATACTCTGAGCTCTAGTCAATCACCGCAACCCCAGGACAAGACCCAGGAGCAACCGACGGCGGTCGATAGGGTGCACGCTGTAGAGTCTCCGACTACTCCGTCGCCCCAAGACAAGGCCCAAGAGCAACCGACCGTGGCAGAAAAGGCGCATGTGGCACATTTCGCGACTACTCCGTCACCCCAGGACAGGACTCGGGAGCAACCGACCGTGGCAGAAGAGGTGCATGTGTCATATTTCGCGACTACTCCGTCACCCCAGGACAAGACTCAGGAGCAATCATCACCGGTAGGAGAGGTGCGTGTGGCAGAGCCCGAGACCACAGCGCCGCCGGAGACGGTTGCCAAACTGAGGAAGGGAAGCAGGGTCTCCCATGTGTCCTGGGGTGCCGCGACCAGCGGTTGTGCGCCAGAAACCGGCTCTCCAGACCGCACAGCAGACGGGATGTCGTCGTCCCATGCGTCGGTGGGATGGGCGCCAGACGAAGAGCTCGAGACAGCGGTGCCCAGAGAGAATGTAAGCTCTTATGTGCTTTTATGCTGTTAAGCTTAGCAGGTATTAAACGGGCCCCTTAACTTGATGTGAAAAAGTGTGTTTCGCATTAACGTGTTTGCAACCCTCTGCTATGAATCGAAAGTAGATGAGATAGCAAACACGACGTTTAACGCTTAGCTCAGAAAGTACACCCAGTTATTCCCGTTCCGGCCCGCTACCCACAAGTTCCTACAATTGGGTACAAGGTTATCTCCTAGCCTGGTGCGCAACCTTTCCGGGTGGCTAGCTTGAGAAAGGAACCTGCGCCTTCAAATCCCGTCGCTCTGAGCTTGAATGGACGCTTGTAAAGAAAAAAATGGCCACAAGTAGACTTTACCGCAAGAAGGGGATTTCATTTGTTTGATGGCGGAAAGAATCAGTGACCCGTGAACGCAAGTTTGGTCCGAAACATAATTCCCGAGTATTTCACCCCAGAAAAGCTGAGGGGGATATTTTGTACCCATTAGAAAACCGATGGGTACCCAGAGGCACGAGGGGTCGAACCCAGCACCTCCTGAATGCGAGGCGGATGCTCTAGCACGAGGCCACCGCAACGGTGAGACCCAGGAGTGTCCCCATGCACCGTTGGCTGCGCTTGAAAGAGCCACTTGCTGGGGCAGTGGCGCATCGCTTTAAGTACTTGCGCGGGATCAATCGTTTATGCTATCGCATTGTACTCGTAAGGATAGGTTAAGCGTCGTCCAACTTTCTATATATATACGAGGGGGTACTGATAAGTATTGAGCCTTACCCAGCAGGAAAGAAGCTAGGAAGCTGAAACGGTCACACTATTCTACATATCTCCACAGGATGTCAGTACACTTACGAGATCTCTCCTGCACCTTAATAAGTCCCTGAACATAGAATTCTTCCCACTGCTGGTCAAACCACCCATTTGCTGCATTCGCTTCCTCCAAAACTCTACCAAACACTTGTCCCTTTAGATCGGGCGAATAGGGGTAGATGTGGCGTAAGCTAAAATCCTAGGAGGCCATTTTTGCAATATTGGCACCTGCAGTGCGTGAAGGGGCATTGTTTTGCAACAGGATGGCACCTTTGGAGAGCTTTACTCGATGTTTTTCTTTAACATTTTCTTTAACGTGGGTAAGCTTGTGAAATTACATATCCTAGCTGACCTGCTTCCCTTTCTTATTTAACCCTCATGAACGGCAGCCGACTTCACAGCTCTCATTGACTGCGTAGTGTTCCCGCTGCAGCATCTTCAGTCTCAAAGTTACGGGAGACTCGAGGAACTTCCTCCTAAGTTAAATGCCGTTGCGATCGCCGTTGTAGTATGTCGCAGCTGCCAGCCTCCGCCTTTACCTGTTGCTCTAAAAGAATACTGTCCAGATAGGCCGCACCCAACAATTGTGGACAAAATCATTTTTGAGCGGGAAACCTTCGATGAAAACAATTTTCTGATATAATGTATGATCTCCCTATAACAATCTATTAATGTATTTGCTATTCTTAAAACCGTTCATCATTGGTTTTCTGTAGCACTCTTAACTGGTCGATGCGATCGATGGAAACACTTAAGATTTTGCTACATTTCAGGAGCATGAACCATTATGTTCAGTATTTTCATAACAGTACCATACAATTTTTTAATATTCTAATTCTTTTATTCGAGAATGTTGGACATTGTTGCAGGGAAGCCATCGTTCTCACAGCTTCCATTGGAGTGAATCCTTGACGGTGACAGCGTGTACAGATGTAGCGACCTTTTCCTCCGCGCAGGACAAAAATGTGGAACGGCGGCTGGTGGCGATGTTCAAGCGGCAGCTGAAGACGTTCCTGCTCCCGCCGAGGAAGCGGCGAGGTTTCGTTTTCCCCCACGAGGACGACGACATCCTCGACGGCTTGCCCTGTCGCGAGGACCAGCCCTTCCCATGGATGATACACCCCAAGGAGGCCTTCAGGTTGGGTATCGCGAACTCGTGGCACATGAACATTTCGTTACAACTGGTTTCGTAGAAGGCAGCTACATTTCTACCTACATTGTTTGCATTACAGCTGCATTGTTGGCCCTCATTGGTATAAATTTAGCTGCCTTCTATGAAATAAACCAGTTGGAAGTTGCGCTCTGCACATGTCGTGCGCATATTCGATGTGTCCTGTCTTCGCGAAAGTAGGTACCTGGTCAGAGATGAACCAACTCACCCAAATAAAAGTATTAATTGAAGATTCAGGCAAACCTTTTAAGGTACCAGGCATGCCGCTCTCATGATTCAGTTTCCCCGGCGCAGGGCACTGGAATAAAGTTTACTAAAGTCTAGCCGAATTGATGAGCCCTACAGTGAGCCAGAACCAATCAATCAATCAATCAATCAAAGGAAGCTTTATTTCATAATTCAAAAAAAAATTGTACAAAATATTTGGACCGATAGCCTACATGGCTAGTGTCCGGTCCAATACAAATCAAGTCATTTAGGCATTTAGGCAACCACATAAATATGTAAAGTGAGAAAAAAATGAAAACAGCGAATTAACACAGCAAAAGCATCCAGTGTCCGATCGCATGCAAAAACAAGGCATTTTGGCAAACGTACAAGGAAGGTATACACCGGCATTTTAAGAAACACAGAAACACAAAAAGGAAATCACATGATTACTTGATTATGCAAGAAATATAATTTAGAGGATAGTTTAAAATTTCTGGCAAGCTTTATTTCCAATGGCAATGTATTCCAGACTTTCGTCCCAATGAACTCAATTAATCTCTCACCGTATGTGTTGTGATGGATCGGAAGATTAAAATTACCATTGGCAGCATGTCTTGTGTTGCGAACAGGCAAAGTGAATAAGCTCATCGGGAGTGGAGAGTTAGTTGTTAACATGCAGTTTACTAGAAGGGAGATTTTGTAGTCACGTAGGGCGGAAAATTTTAGTACTCGAACTTCTTCAAACAGGTTGTTACTTGGATGATGCAATGGAGAATATGTTATAATCCTTAGTGCTCGCTTCTGTAACCGTTGCAGAGGTGTGAGATAAGTTGAGTATGTGTGGCCCCATGATTCGCAGCAATAACTCATATGACAATGAACGAATGAGAAGTACAAGCTTCGTAATATGTTGCGAGGAAAGTATTGTCTAGCCTTAATAAGGACGTAGCAACCAAACGCAGCTCTATTACAAACGCTGTTCACTTGATTCTTCCAGTTAAGGTTATTGTCAAAGATAACACCAAGATATTTAAATGAAGGAACTGACTCGATTATACAATTGTTCAAGGAAATCCTAATATGGTTAAAATCAACGTTTTTTCTTCTTGTATGGAAGACGACATATTTAGTTTTCGCAACGTTCAATGTTAATCTATTGTTACTGAACCAGTTGGAAACAGTCATTAAATCCTGCTTCATGTCGTCTTGCATCGCAGAAACCGATTTACCTGTGAATATGAGGGCCGTGTCGTCTGCATACATGAGAACCTGCGAAAGCGAGACTGAACCTGGAAGATCATTTATATAAATGGAAAACAGTAGAGGCCCCAGGACAGATCCTTGGGGCACTCCGCATTTTATATAGCTATATGTAGATTCAAGGTTGTTAATTACCACTTTCTGTTGTCGACCTGATAAGTAACTGGTGAAAAATTGCAGTGTGTCATCAACAATCCCATAGGCGGCTAGTTTCCTCAGTAATATTGGATGTGATACAGTGTCGAACGCCTTCTTCAGGTCTAAAAATATACCAATTGCGATTTCGTTTTTATTAAGAGCTGAATTTATCAACTGGGAAAGCGTTAGAACGGCTGTAGAGGTCGACCTGTTTGGGACGAAACCGTGCTGCTGGTGACAGATGATGTTATACTGACTTAGGAATATTTTTAGCTGAATGGCAATTAGTTTCTCAAAAAGAGTATTTAGAATGCTTAGTACAGATATTGGACGATAACTACTTGGGTTGTTTTCGTCTCCAGATTTATAAATAGGCACAACTTTCGCGATTTTTAGAATGTTTGGGTAGCAACTAGTCTCTATAGCATGGTTAAATATATGGCATAGTGGGTTGGACAGAATGTCGATATTATGCTTTAAAACTGCAGTCTGAATACTGTCGTGCCCAGCCGCTTTATTAACTGGCAGTGCGCTTATTACAGATGTAATTTCCTCGACAGTGACTGCATTTAGAATAAAATCGGTGTGGACAACTCTGGGTAGGGTAGTGGAGGCGGACTGAAAAGAGAACTGGTTTGCAAGAGATTCACCAACATTGGAGAAGTAGCTATTAAAGTCATTGACTACCTGTACGGAGGGGTCGTTAGGGGTAACGCGTTTCTTCGGTCCAAGTCCTGTGACGTCCTTAACAATTTTCCAAACTTGTTTCGAGTCAAGGCCAGGTTTCGTGACTAAATTACTGTAATACATTTTTTTCGCTCTCCTCATCATCGTAACAGACTTATTCCTATAAAGCTTGAATTGACCGTGATAATAATTGTTTGTTTTGTTTTGCTTCCATTTGTGATAGAAGGAGTCTTTTTTCTTTAGAACCGCAAGTATATGATCAGTTATCCACGGGCACACAGCTTCTTCGTAGTTACGACGTGTGCATTCGCGCTTGGATTTCATTACGGCATTTGATACGCAGCGGATAAAATTTTCACACTCTATATTCACATCACTGTCGTACAATTTTACAAAATCAATGCTCTGCAAGAAGTTTCGAACGCAGGCGTAATTTACTCGAGTTCTTTTGTCTCTGCAATACGTTTTGCAATGCGGATATAAGTAAGTGCGTGGTAAACACATGAAAGTCGGACAGTGATCAGCAATAGCTATATCACAAACGCCAGCGCGTACAGTCATTTCATTGTTGCAGAACATATGATCAATAAGGGATGCAGATGTCTGTGTTATACGAGTAGGTGAGGAAATAACGTTTTTAAGGTTAAATGACGGCATGAGAAGCAGGTAGTCGCACTCGGAACATCCATCTTTTAAAAGATCGATGTTGAAATCACCGCATATAACAAGTGGAGTATTGGTTGTCATTAGTGGGTTGAAGATAGTTTCCATATCCGAAAGAAAGTCCTTTACGCTTGCGTTGGGAGGCCGGTATACCACACCAATGTTAAGACCACAGCCGAGGTGTACAAAAAGAGATTCGACAGACTGCTTACTACATGAGCTATCTTTTACAACCTGGTAATCAACACTATTCTTTATGAAAAGCGATACACCCCCACCGCGTGATTGGCGGCACCTTGGTAAAGATATCATGGCATATCCGGGTATTTCAGCGGTTTCATTTTCCTTTAACCATGTTTCTGTAATTGCAATAATGTCATAATGAAAGGAGAATTGTGATAAATAGGAAAGAAGAAGGTCTAAGTTTTTATGTATGCTGCGGATATTACAATGCAAAATAGATATGTTTTCCCTTTCTATCCAGGTTTGCTCGATTTGCTTTACACAAACAGCCATTGTGTTAGAGAACTTGTCGCAAGTCTTCTGCACTTGTCACGTGAAGAACATGTGAGTTTTCAACTTTGCGCATCAAAATTTTTCCGTCTGACACCCACGTGAACTTCCATTTTTTCTCTTTCTTTGCTTTCACCGCCATTCCCAGCAATACTTTATTAGCAGGACATAAGTGCTCATTCACAAAAACGGGCGTATTGCCTTCAAAACCCAACTGAGAAACATTAAGCCTTTGCTTCTTTGCAACTTTCAGAATTTTATCCCGCACTGTACGGGAAAAAAATTTGACAATTATGTTCTGTTCATCTTTTTTCTTTGTAGGTACACGATGAATAACTTCAATGTCAGACTCGACCACTTCAGTGTTCAGGCATCCAGAAATCGTTTTCATGG
Source organism: Amblyomma americanum (assembly GCF_052857255.1). Classification (NCBI taxonomy): domain Eukaryota; kingdom Metazoa; phylum Arthropoda; class Arachnida; order Ixodida; family Ixodidae; genus Amblyomma; species Amblyomma americanum. The sequence continues at coordinate 105,604,871 of NC_135499.1, read as the reverse complement.
TGGAGATGAGGTTCTCGTCCGCAACCACAGGAACACCCTTTATCTCCAGGTTATTTCGGCGACTGTATTGTTGCATATCAGTCAACTCTCTCCTGACTTTCTTTAATTCTGATGTCAAATGGGCGTTAGTACTCCTTATTGCCTCATTTTCTGCTTTAGTGACAGCAAGTTCTTTCCTCATTTCCACCATTTCCGATCTGAAACCCTCGAACTTTTCATTGATCAAGCTCATAGATTCTTTCAGCGATTGTAACTCTGTTTCAATCACCGTTTTCACCGTATCTTTCAGTTCTACATGCTTGGCATCAAAAAGAGCGGATAACTCATTCAGGGCCTTCGCTAGTTCCTTGATCGTTGACGGCGCTTTATCAGACATGATTCTCGCCAAAAGTGGAGCAATCCAGCAGCCAGAGATACGCTCTTTAACCTAACAGGAAAAGACTTCCAGCACATACCTGCACAGAAGGAACGGGGGGTTAACCGCTGCCCAGTTTCGCGGCTGCCTGGATTGCTCCAAAATGACGACCCCCGTCGACCAACGCAGTCTTTTATAGCTGAGCGGTGACGTCAGACCAGGCCAGACGCGTCAAGGGGGAGTTTCCGCAGGAACATCTTGCGCCGACACGTGTGTACCGCCGCGACAGCACAGTGATGTGGCAGGGATGAGGTGACGATGGTCCAGCCGCAAAAACACTTGATCGCCGTCGAAGCTCTGCACAGAAGGAACGGGGGGTTAACCGCTGCCCAGTCTCGCGGCTGCCTGGATTGCTCCAAAATGACCGCGGCTATGATTCATTTCTCAGGTAATCCTTTCGTGTGAGCGTGCTTGGCTTGGCATAGATGTGAACACTGCATGGAAAGATAGCCTCTAAGGCGTGTACGAGAAGAGTTCATATCGCGAATGCTTTTGTTCCCAGTCCAGCGTGCCGGTAATTATTTTCGCTCATTTAGAATTATTGTCAGAAGAGAAAGCTCTTTTTCAGCACGATTTCGGAATAAAAAGCTGTGCTTGCTGAAACATGAGAGACAAAGTCCGAGTAGATTACAGCTCCCATCATTACTGCGTCAGTGCTGCGGCGTCACTATCCTGGATTCATATGGGAAAGCCTGCGAAGTGTCGAGTAAGATCCATGCCGTCTTGAACAGTACGAGATGCGCTACGTTGATATAAATACTCGTGGCTTAGGCATTCGCACCCAGCTTGATATTAGATGCCCTACCCAATGCTAAGCGATCTTTTTCTCACGGCTGTTGAATAAAAAAAAACTGTTAGACGGTCCTCAATGGATCGTTTGAATGCGTTAGCATTTGCTGTTGCTGCTGATTGTATTGTAGCTGCACCTTAAGGGTTTGACGCAACAGCGTTAATGGGTTTATGCCCATACTATGCGGAATCGGTCATTCTATACTTTACATTCATAGATTCCTGGTGGGAACCATCGTATCACTCCTGGTGCAGCGGTGCAGCAATTAAGCGATGCGCCACAGCCCCGGCTGGTGACTGTTTCAAACACAGCCGCCGGTGGGGCTTGTGAGACCGAAATTGCCCTCCCCGAGCCCTTCTTGCCACTAGTAAATAATTTGACTACCACCTGCCACGGTGGACAGGTTGTGGTGACGTCACAACACTAGCACCGCGTCACGCATCTGTCCATCGCGGAGATGTCAGTTAAATTATTGATTGGTCCCGAGAAATCGGAAGTTCGTAATATCAGAGATGGCGACCTGTGACTGCGGCCGTCATTTACGCGTGCAAAGACGTTTATAAGGCTAGCGCAATATAATTGCACTGTAGTGTCTTCTGCATGCAGCCTTGCGATTCGCATCATGGCTATTACACAATAAAACACCTTTACTGCGTATAAGAGTGCGCTCATCTGCAGCTCCTTCTCTGGCCACTGTAAATATACTGCGCGTTTTCAAATGCCTGACACTGTCACCCTCATATTCTCCCAGTCACCCTCCTATTCACAGTTACCCTCCTCACCTGGGGTTCCGGTTTCCCTAAAATGCACGGGCATCGCACGCCCATGTATCCCTGGCGCCAGTGCACGTTAAAGAACCGCAGGTCGTCGAAATTAACCCGAATAAAGCCCTGAACTGTGGCGACCGTTTCTCTTTTCTTCCACACCTTCCATTTCTTCCCCCACAGACCAGTTCACAGTGGATCAGTGGTTAGCGCGCTCAGCTACTCCGGAGTACCCGGGTGCGAACCCGACCGCGGCGGCAGCGTTTCGATGGAGGCGAAACGCTTAAGGCTCCCGTGTGCTGTGTGATGTCAGTGCACGTTAAAGGTCTCCAGGGGGTCGAAATTATTCCGGAGCCCTCCACTACGGCACCTCTTTCCCCCTTCCTTCTTTCACTTCCTCCTTTATCCCTTCCCTTACGGTGCGGTTGACTTGCAGCACCGGAGTTGTCTAATTTCTCCACCAAGAAGTGAGCAGTTACTACGTCATTTCCTTTCCTCAAAAACCACTAATTTTCAAGCGCCCACCGTATGTGATACATCTACTGGATTTTCCGTTTTCTCATTACCACCTCAGTCACCCTCAGCACAGCCACAGCAACCGCCACCAGCCGCGTTTTTGTCGTTAGATCATTTGGTTGCTGACACCTTGGTCGCGGGATCAAATATTGGTGACGGTGTCCGTACGCTGTAAGCAGAAATGAGTAAAAATGGGAGTACGCTGTCCTCTAGCACACCCCCATTTATAACAGAAAGCTTGGTAAAGGATAGGTTACTCTTTCCTTACTCCAGAGTAGGCGTATTCGGGCTTAGAGTGTATTTCGTTGCAAGAAAAGCGCGAAAGACACCCGTGTGCTTTGCAATCTGAGCTCCGGATGGTTTAAATTAACCCGGAGGGAGCAGTCCACTAAGGCGCCTCTTTCTCGCTTCCTTCTTTCACTACTGCGCTGTTGACGTGTCCACAAAGATGAGGATAATATGCGCCTCTCCTTTCTTGGAAACCGGTTTATTTATTCATTATTCATCTTAGCACATCCGAGTAATTCGCCTCTGCTAACCGGTTGTCTGGATGCTGTGCGCAGGAACGCCTGGGACGTGTGCATGGTGGTGATGAGCTTCGCCAACGTCATCCTGATGCCGCTAAACTTGGCCTTCTTCGACAGTGTGCAACACGAAGACCCCGAGTGGAGCATCTTTAACCTCGCCTCGGACGTGCTGTTCTTCGTCGACGTCCTACTGAACTTCCGGACAGGTAACAACCTGCCTGGCTATGCACTCGTGGCGCCTCGCAGTACTCTGTGAATTCAATGGGGGTTGACCAACACCATGTTTACAAACATAAAGGGCGCTCGCTTGCTCCGGATGCGGCCGGGTGGTGATCGTTACAACTTTATTGCCATAAAATGAAAGAGATTAGTTGGGGTTGGGGCCAGTCCAGGGTGGCCTCCAGTCGGGGGCGACCTCCTGAGCTCGCGTGATGAGGGCCAATTGCGTTGTTTTGTTTTGTCTTGAACTGGCCAAGAGCTTGTCCCATTCCTCCGCCGCGGGAGCTTGCAAAAGTGTCGTCGGGGGGGGGGGGGGGGGGGGTAGCGCATTCCCATAATATATGATCTTGGGTGGCGTGCGTCCCTTCACCGCAGTGCAGACATGCATAGTCATATTCTTGAGAACTTCTTGCCATGTGTCTAGTTTTAATGATTGCATCAGTGAGAAAATGCAGCGCACGCGGCGGCATGTCGGACTGAAATGAAATGAAAATTGATTTTTGAGGAAAGGAAATGGCGCAGTAACTGTCTCACATATCTCGGCGGGGTCGGGGTATCCGCCGTAATGGAACAGTTAAAGGAGAGAGTGAAAGGAGAAAGGAAGAAAGAGGTGCCGTAGTGGAGGTCTCCGGCATAATTTCGACCACCTGCGGATCTTTAACGTGCACTGACATCGCACACCACACGGGAGCCCTTTACATTTCGCCTCCATCGAAACGTTACGACAAGCGATTCGGGCGCCATTTCCTTTCCCCCCAAAACCAATTAAAAAAAATAGCACATGCTTGCAGTTTTTCGCAATGCAATTTTGTAGCGATAGCTGGCTACGGTAGCATTTCGAGCCTTCAGCGTGGCGGCGCTGTGGCTGCACCGCCACGCTGTCATGTGGTTGGCCACGTGGTGCGGAGCAGCTGCCGGCGGCGCTGCTGGTCACGTGGTTCGTCACGTGGCACGGAGCAGATGCCGCTGCCGGCGGCGCGGCGCGCCGTCGAAACCGAGCTGAAACAGCTGTGCGCATGCGCCGTGTCAAGTGGGACGAAGATGAAGAAAGAACGCCCAGCGAAACGGAGCGGCGAAACACTGACTTTGCAGTTCAACTGATGACCCGCCGCGGTGGCTCAGTGGTTAGGGCGCTCGACTACTGATCCAGAGTTCCCGAAGAAAAACGCGAAGGCGCCCGTGTGCTGTGCGATGTCAGTGCACGTTAAAGATCCCCAGGTGGTCGAAATCATTCCGGAGCCCTCCACTACGGCACCTCCTCTTCCTTTCTTCTTTCACTCCCTCCTTCATCCCTTCCCTTACGGCGCGGTTCGGGTGTCCAACGATATATGAGACAGATACTGCGCCATTTCCTTTCCCCAAAAACCAATTATTATTATTATTAGTTCAACTGAGCAACTTCCACTCGGCCAGCTGTAGCTATCGCGTCACTCCAGGTTTAACCAGAGCTAAACCACCGCTTTTTTTTTTTACTCAGATCGTAATATTGAATCATAACAGTATACATCCGCAGACCTCTCCTCGAGACGCTTGTAGTTTACTGCTATTGATTGTCATTGAACGCACGCTATTGGTTTTGCATGGCACTTTTTACTCGATGCGATGGCAGAAAAACTTGAAAAGCAAGATGTTGCTACGCTTAGGAAGGTTAGACCATTTCCATCAGTATGTTCTCAATAGTATCTTAAAATATTCCATTGTTGCCTCACAGTTAAAAGTGACGTCCAGGAAAACTGGGCATGCGGTCAAAGTGCGCAGAAGCGAGTACGAATATTCGCCTCGAAGCTTTTCGCCTGCGGCTGCTATGTAAGCGCTCGAGGTCAAAGACTAGCGTCTTAAAACGCACTCAGCGTAGCTCTCGACCGTCTACGGCGTTAATTTGACGCTCCATCGCAGGCCTGCACGCTGGAAATAACAATCGGGCACAATATACAGGGTCATTCACGATGATGTTTTAGCCATGTATGGCAGCTTTCCTCTTTACAGTTTCCGATTTAAACTTGTCATCTGTTTATATACCGCTCGATCTGGTTGCTGTGAGCTTAGCGACGGCTCTAAATGGCTGACTTAAGTTGACCTTTCATGTCTAATTAAGCACGTCAGTTAAAGCCATTATCTTTTCCGAAAGCATGAAGGCATCAGCCCTTTGACGAGGGGGGTGCGGGGGTGACCGGAAGCGGTATGAGTTAGCCAAATGACTTGTAGGGTGTCTTTGTTTTGTAAAGCAGTAGCGACTACAGTAAACTATGGTGCCGCGAGGCGACGACCTGCTATGTCGGATGTGCCAAACACACAGAACTTCACCTCGCCTTCTCACCGCTTGCAGTGACGGCGGTCGGCACTGCTTGAAGAGTTCCTTTAATGATGTTTTCTGTAAAGATTCACTTTACTGACTCCTTGAATTTTGTCTCGAGGAGATAGGCAGGCGTTCAATGCGTGCTGACCACGGGTTCATATTGAGCGTGTAGCAGGCAGTGATGACAGTAGGACATGAACAATTCAATTCAATTTAATTCTTTATTTTTCCAGAAATAATGGATCCTGGAAAGGGTCAAGAGCTAAAAGCTGTCTCGACAGCTTTACTAGGCCCATGACCCCTTCTACAAGGCAGTAGTGGTTTACAGCAACAGGTAGTGTCCATATTAATTGACATCAAGAGGTGCAAAGAACAATGAGTTATACAATAGCAGAAATGCAATTAAATTATTAACTAAGCAGCATATGATTTCAAAATGTGTCTACAATAACTGTACTTATAGTTTTGAACACAGCACACTACCAACAAGAGAAGTTAAGCAGACAGAAATATAAAGAAAAATTGAATACACACATGTTATTGAAAAAGAGCACTTGCAAATGAAAAGGTAAACACGCATAGCCATTCATTCTTTGAATAGAAAATACATTCTCAGTTCTTTTACGCCGCAACTCATCACACATTTATGCTGATTTAGAATGCTGTAGTGACTGAAATTTATAATTATTTCGAAATTTCGGGCTGACCCAGACGTCATCATTACGTGTGGATAGTGTAACATGTCTTCTTTTTAGAGATACGCGTTACTTCGCGTATTCTGCTTGTGAACAGGCGTCCCCATGAAGGAAGACCACTGCCGTATCAACATGAACCCGGACTACGTGGCGGTACAGTACCGGCGCGGCTGGTTCTACGTGGACTCGTTCTGCTGCGTGCCCCTGGACTACATCGCCCTGGTGGTGATGCACACAGGCGACAAGCCCGTCGACCCGAGCGCCCCGTCTGCATACCCCAGCCTGCTGCGTGTCAACAAGCTGCTTGCGCTGCCCAAGATCGGTCGCCTGACCACCGTCATCAGAAACCTGGCCAACGTCGAGGAGAACTTCGTGAGTCCACTCTCTCCAACACACTGACACTCACTGAGCCATTTATTCGATCTTCGGTCACATTTTCGTTTGCTGTGAAGAAGGAACGTGGCGCGTCCATGTACTGACGCGGTTGGCCCCTAAAGAAACATATATTAGTACTCCGTTGTAGAAAAGCAGGAAACTCCTGCCTCAAAAGCCGCGTTCGACGCTCAGCTATAGATCAAAATTATTTTAGCCAGCCTGCCGAATACTTGTGCAGGTATCCGGAACAACAAACTGGCCAACAACTTGAATAGCTTTATGCAAATATCTGTCAGACAGAGCTTTCATAGCTCTTCCGCACTGAATCTTGCTAGCGCCCCATGGAATGGCGTACGTTCCGGACCGCGCTGCTAGCATATTAAACCCGGCACCATTCAGGGCTGAAATGAGTAGCATTCTTTGCGCAGTTCTTTCATAATGATGTGCTACCTGCTTTCTGAAGTAATTACTGTGTTTATTACTAGTTTATTTCCAGTTTTTTTAGCGCCGGAATTCAACATATATTTTTTCTTTGCTCAAGAATTCATACTTGCAAACAATGTCTATTGATGTCCTACTTGCTTTTCGGCATTTGTTGTATCCCTCCCTCTCCCCTACACACACACTCAATACCGTATTGCTGAATCCTGTGAGATGATATGAATAAATAAACTAATCTTTATATAGAATGATGCATCTAAAGATCGCATCGTCCTTATTCTGTTGAAGGGGCTACAGGTGAGGTTCGCAACCCATTCGCACACGTCAGCACGTGCGATGAGGGCATGATGTGCCGGCGCCACAGCTACCGTAAACCTTCAGTTCTTCTTCTTCTTCTTCTCCTCAAGTAATATGGCACATACCCACGTGGGGGGATTGGCCAAGGTATAGGGTAGAATGCCAATGAAGCATTTGCGCGGGGAAGGAAACGTCAGAAGACTGAATCAAGATAAAAAAAAAATTGGGAAAAATAAAATGAATTCAAGAGGTATGAGTCATCCGGAATAGAATCAATCTAGCCTTTTTTGGACATGCGAAAGAATTTTGTGTATAGCTAACAGGATAATCGATTAGTTGCACTTATGTAATCGTGAAGGTAGCCGCATACACTGCTCAACGGGAATCCCTTGGCACTCGCACCGAACGAGAGAAGAACTGTAAGAGACAGAGGCAGTCCTAGTCTCGAAAGAGGAACCTCCAGATATTGCTTTCTCTGAACCGCGAACCGCCGGCAAGAGAGGAGAAAATGATCGATTGATTCAACTTGCCCACATGATACACAAAGGTTTGTCGCAGCGAACCCGCACCTGCATAAGTACAAGTTTAAGTGAGGGATTCTACATCGCAGGAGCGTCATGGACACTTCACAAAGCCTTGACTTACACCACCGGATATTCCATGGGTACTTTAGGTGTTGAAAGTCCACGGTATTCAGCAACGGATCACTCAAAGTGGCTGAAATATGTTGGAACCGCTGGAAACGTGAAGCTGCTAACAGAATGAGGTGAGGGACGGGATATATTACAGGTGCGCTGAGAGCTGACCTTGCCAATAAATCAGCCACCTCGTTAAAATAGACGCCTGAATGCCCAGGTACCCAGACCAAACGGATCTCGCGCACTGTGCTCGGAACAAAAAACCTAAGTGAACGAGTCAAGAAAGATTTTTCCGAATTTTGGAGAGAGACAATAACTGAAAGGCAGTCTGTGAGAATAAGAACCCGTGCGACATGTCTGGGAATTTTGAGAAGAGCCAAACCAATGGCCAAAAACTCTGCGAAGAATATAGGAGTATAATCAGGGATACGAACGGAGTAGCTCCAATCTAGATCCTGCGAATATATGCCAATCGCCGCCTTCTCACAGCTGCCGGAGGCATCAGTGGAGAGAACAGTATGATTTGGAAAATTCTGTAGGTGTTCAGAAAGAAGACCATTTAGGGTATGTGCGGGCATATGCTTCGCATGGGACGGGAAAATAAAGTCGTAATAGAAGACGGGATCAGCCTGCGTGTCAGCAACTCGTTGCAAGGAGATCAGATCAACCTGAAGCGGAGCTAACAGATTCTGCGTGAACCTAACTTGCGGAAGCTGATAACGTGGCCAGTGATTAGTCAAAAAAAGGTGTGGTTGGGATACAAAAATTGGAATACTAACGCCTGGGGCCGGGTCAAAAGACTTGAGGAAAGTACGCACTGTTAGAAGTTGGAAGCGGGAATAGAGGTTGGGGATACGCGCTTCCAGATAAAGGACAGCGTTGGAAGCTGATTTTGGGAGCCCGAGGCATAGCCGTAGGGCACGTCTTTCCAGTAAGGCTAATGGCTGCAGCTTGTAGTTCGCGCTACCAGAGAACAAGGGGCAACCAAATTCCAGAATCGGTCTCATATAAGCCTTATAGAGCAAGAGTAGCGTGTCACGACGCATGCCAAACTTTTTATTGCCAACTCGGGTCAAACGGCCCAGTGCACGTTCCCCTTTAATAACATTATTCTTAATATGGTGTCGCCAGTCCAAATTTTGGTCATAAGTAACACCTAGGTATTTAACCGACTCCACCTGCGGAATTGGAGTGGAGCGGTAGGCTAGCGAGATGTACATAGGAGCGTCGGGTGGAAATACCAGCACGCCGCATTTGCTGACATTAAGTGATAAATTGATTTGGTCCAACCAGACTTCAAGAGCATTCAGATATGCCTGCAAATACCCGTAGAGCACATGAATATCAGTTACCAGTGCACGGGCCAAACACGGTTCCGCCTTCGTTCGTCTTTCTCCTCGTTTACTATTGCGACCGGAAAGCGCACGTGCGAACTGGTTTGATCAACGAAGACAGCATTTGTCAGACGTAAAGACCCCAAGGGGTTTATTTCTGCAGGTCGTGCTGTGCGGCTCGTTAAGCATCAGCAACGTTCGAAATCTCTTGAATCCGAGAAGAACTTCCGTTCTCATCGCTTTGATCGTTAGGGGTCGCAAGGATAGTGTTGGAGCCCCACTATGACATAACTTCACCAGCGAAAGCACGAGACACCAGTAGAAGAAGAACACAGGACAACGCTGCTCCTGGTGTCTCGTGCTTTGGCTGGTGAAGTTATGCCTGAAATACACCAACATGGTTACCTTGCCCCACTATAGATTAGATGCCAACCCCTTGGCCCCTATACTTTTGACAAAGGCTGTACGTACGACCCGGGTCACTGGCCATGTTCGCAAGGCTTTCGATTAATTACCGCCCTGCTCTGCGCCAGTACTGGCCAGTTGGGATAGACCACGCGTCCAAACGATGACAGTCGATGACTTCGAAGCTTGTTCCCCAACTCGCCGTAGCTTCCGCCTAAGAAAAGAAAAGCATTATCTCAGGGTCTGTTGTCGTGCCCCCGCCCCCCCTTCTTTTTCTCCTGCAATTCTTGGCCCTGCCCGCAGTTCGTGTACTCGACGGGAGTGTACGTGCGCCTGCTGTTCAACCTCGGTCTGCTGTTCCTGCTGATACACTGGCACGGCTGCCTGCAGTTCTACGTGGATCGCCTCGAGGGCTTCCCCGCCTCGTCGTGGGTGGCGAGGATGGAACTCCTGGTACGCGCGTTGCGCATCGGGTGTGGGAATGGGCTGACCACCTTCAGGAATGCATTCGACGCCGCGTCGACGTTTTATTAACAAGGCTGTCTATGTTTACTCTGTATGAACGATGAAATTAATTTTTGGTAACCAATGCCTTTTGATGCAGTGCATGCACCCCTGCAGGTTTGTTATTAGTCGAGTCCTGCTGCAAGTGTTTCAGCAAACACATTCAAAGATTCCTGAAAATAGAGAAGTCGAAATAGCATGTTTTCAGGAACAAACTGTCAGCCGCGGTGGACGGCAGTTATCATAAAAATCAGGTAGCTGATCAACTAAAATTCAATCATGAGCTTTTAAATTAGCACAGTCTGGTGGTGGTTATGCCAATAGTGAGTTCGAAACCAAGGGCAAGACGATGCTATATCAGCGTTTGAATCGAAGTCATTCTCTGAAGCCCTCCAGTGTAAGCAAACGCGGCGCTTTCTCGCGTACAATACCAAAGCTGAGCGCATCAGGCCCGCAGGAGGTTCAGTGCATAAGCAACGTCCGTTGGAGATCTGTTGCAGTGCCTACGCGTGTCCAAATTTGAACTGCCGCTATTGTGCCGCGACATGAAGTTTCTTTTAGTTCGTCGCTTGTTACAAAGAAAGTGGTAGTCATTGCCGACTAATCGGCCGTTGTATTCGAGAGCGACTAACAAAATAAGGTGCATGTCTTAGTGCAATAGCGCAGACACATCGAATATGGAGCCGCAGTGATTGCAACACGTCATCAGCACACGCTGCGTTCGCACTGCGCTTCTTGCGTGCATCATGCGCTCAATTTCTTTTCATGCGGAAAAATAACTGGATTTTCTCGCGATGCAGGGCTTTAGAGAACGATTTTGTTCTGCCTTGCAAAAATTGATATCACATTGCTTCGCCCGTGGCTACGAACTCGGCATCGGCGCTACCCACCAGACTGTATCGATTAAAAGGTCAATCAGTAAATCTTGGTATTTAGCTAACTTATAACTGACGATAAACCGACGATAGGGGATAGTCGGTACAGCATTTTTGCAATAGAAGCGCTAACTATGACAGAGCGGCACATTAATTACTGTCATTTTTAATAACTGATCTCCGCTGCGGCTGACAATATGCTCCTGAAACTTTTTTCGTTCTTTGTAAACCATCCTACTTTAACGAATTCTTTAAAGTGCTTGCTGAAACACTCGGTACATCGCTTTATTTCTTCATCAGCGTATGCCACTTTATTATTGAAAAGTGTCCAGTTTCAAACTGGCGCCTGAATGAAAATAATTAGCAAAAGCCTGGTAAAGACCGTAGTGTTATGCCGGGTCAGATCGGCCTTAAATTATTGCTGGATATTTTCGGGAGCACTTACAATTTTTTTCCCTTTTTCTTTTTTGAGATAGTGCGGAAAACACTAGCGCAAAGAAAATGCACCTGTGTCGGAGTTAAAAACTCGAAAGACGTTAAAAATATTCCTGCCCCGGAGTTTGCTTTTCCCGCAGTGTCCATGTATGTGGAGAGGAATTTCGCCAACCAAGCAGCTTTGCCACAAGCGGCTCGAGCTACACAACCGAAGTTTGCCACAGCACGGAAGACCAAATTTTTTTTGAAGCTCTGCGGCACCAGCTATGTCTCCTCACGCTGTCGTCACCGGAATAAACACTTCAGTGGGGTCATTATCACTGGTAATATAATTACCCAAGGAAATTTGCTGTGCTCAATTGCTATATAACATAAATCCTCGCCGCTCGTCTTTAGTATCGGAGGCTGCTAAATTGGAAAAATAAATTAACAAGAACCGAAGTAGACCGAGAAGCTGAGAAGGGTGGAGTTCGAAAACAACAACTTTATCTCATCTTAATCTAAAATCTGTGGCGTGTCGACGAGAGGGAATGAACAGGGAAATATGATCCACTGTCATGAAACGAAACACCGTTAGAAAACAGCTCAGTAAGTTTCAGAAATGCAACGTTGTTCAGTTGCATCTCACGCGTAAATGCGTTTTGCACCAAACGAAGCCCCGCCGCGGTGGCTCAGTGGTTAGGGCGCTCGAGTACTGATCCGGAGTTCCCGGGTTCGAGCCCGACCGCGGCGGCTGCGTTTTTATGGAGGAAAAACGCTAAGGCGCCCGTGTGCTGTGCGATGTCAGTGCACGTTAAAGATCATCCCCAGGTGGTCGAAATTATTCCGGAGCCCTCCACTACGGCTCCTCTCTCTTCCTTTCTTCTTTCACTCCCTCCTTTATCCCTTCCCTTAAGGCGCGGTTCATGTGTCCAACGATATATGAGACAGATACTGCGCCATTTCCTTTCCCCCCAAAACCAATTATTATCACCAAACGAATGGGACAGTTTGCAAAAATCGCGAACTCTGGAAAGCCAGCGAGGCTCTCTGAGGCTGTCGTAATTGTAGTAAGCGTAGTCTGTCATAACAAGAACATTTACTAATGCTTTTTCTCCGGCATCGCGTCTTCCCGTTTTGACCAATGAGAATGGGTTATTGCTATGCTCGCCTGGCAAGTGAGAATGTGCTGCAGCACCATGGCCGAGTGTATGCGCCTTCTGTGTTGGAGAGGAGGGCTACAGAGTCACTTCCCAGAGGAGAACGAAAAGTATGCATATCATGTTGCTTCAGTATAGTGCTTTGAAGCCGTAACTTCTCAACAGTGTTCGGCAAGTGATGAAAATTTATTTTAGGGGTGTTCATGCAGACTAACGTGAGCAAGCTTCAGCTAATGTATACCAGGTAATTCAGGGAAGGTGATCACTAATTTTTAAAAACAGGGTTTGGAAGTAAAAAGAAGCTTTTCGTGGCATAGTATTACCAATCTTGGCAGATGTAAAAAAAGCCGAATCATGTTAACTAGTAAAGTTATTAACTGAATTTTATTAGTAAACTGTTTAGCTATTACCGATATGCACCTGACTGCAACTAGACATTTGTAGCCGGTCGATAGTAATAGCGATATCAGTTTTTAGAATTTAGAAGACGCGCTTACCATAGCCGCTGCGGCTTTACGAAATATCGCTCATCGTGCCGAAATAGATGCGCTTTTGTAAAGCGTGCAGGCAAAGCAACCCCTCCAGTGCACGTAACTAGTCGAAGTAGCGAAATTTTGTCGAATCACAGCGCCGAGGCTAACCATGTTTTCGAAATTCTGAAAACTGATATGGCTATTACTAACGGCCGGCTACAAACCTCTAATTGCACGCAGGTGCCTGTCGGTAATAGTTAAAGATTTAACTGTTAGAATTTAATTAATTAATCTTATAGTTAACATGACTCGCCTGTTTTTTGACGTCTGCAAAAAATGGTATTATTATGACACAAAAAGCTTCTTTTTCATCAGAAACCTATTTTTAAAAATTAGCGATCACCTTCCCTGAAACACCTGGGATCTTAACTCTCTTTGGTCGGTGTTTCCAAAGCTCGATTGCCGCATGCATGCCGGTGCAGAACTCGTCGTGGGCGAGCCAGTACTCGTGGTCGGTGTACGCTTCGACGTCCATGATGATGGGCGTCGGTATGGGCGCCGTGGAGGCGGACAACGCGACGGACTCGTGGCTGCGCTGCGGCTGCATGGCCACGGGACACATCCTGCAGGCGCTCCTGGTCGGATCCTGCATCGACATGATCACCTCCATGAACTTCACCCGACTCAGGAACCGACAGAAGGTGCGCCCGCTCACGCTCACCTCGCGTCCGCGCAGCTTTCAGCGGATGTACGTGCGGTGTGATCATTTGACGAAACAGCTTTCTTTTGGGTGTAGGATATGTAAACGACGCCGTCTCTATATGGTCTAGCGGAGGCGGTGAAAGAGGTGGTCTTCGCACCCGCCCCTTCGACCACATTTTTTTTTCTTCGGTTGAAGTTTAAAAATTGGAAGAGACACTTAAGCTCCGCCTTAAGGGCATGACGCGATAGCGTATTGGATTACTGTATGCAGAAGGACATTCTCTTCTTTAGATTAATATACACTTGCGAGTCCTCATACCTCTCCTGGCGCAGTGGTGCAGCGGCTAAGCGATGCGCCATTGCCCGCCACACCGGATTATTTGGACAACACGGCCTTTCATGCCATCGCGTTAAAAATGCATGGTGCAAACATGGGACTTACTTTGTTAGTAGAAGGTGAGGGAAGGCGAGGCGCATAGAGCATAGTTCAGTGAGGAACGAGTGCCAGGAGCGAAGCAGACGCGAAAATAAATGTGAGGGAGTGGTTTTTAGCAAGGATTTGGGCGCTGGGGAGTGTAAGGCATGCTACAAGCAAATGGGAGCGCAGTTTTATGTCGTGAAAAAAGTCACTCCACTATAATGCTTCCTGATTAATGCTTTTAACGAGCGCAGCAGTTGCATGTATTGGGTTCAGGCCTCTGTTGCTCCACTCTACTCATTTTACCTTTACTCCCCATCCTCTTAAATATAACTCCGACGCTAATGCCGCCAAACCCACATCCGCCGCAGTGGCTCAGTGATTAGGGCGCTCAGCTACTGAGCCGGAAATCCTTGGTTCGAACCCGACCGCGGCGGCTGCGTTTCGACGGAGGCGAATCGCTAAAAAAGGCCGTGTGCTGTGCGATGTCAGTGCACTTTAAAGATCTCCAGCTGGTCCAAGTTATTTCGCAGCCAACGCACAAGATGCCAGAAGCAACAGTAATCTGGGCCCCTAGACACGAGACACTCCCAGGCAATAATGGAGCACACTCCGCCGCCCGAGGACACGCAGGCCAGGCATTGCGAGGAGGGCAGGCACTCCAATGAAAGGCAGGGGCTGAACACAGTCCATGATATATTACTTTATCACAAATTGACGAGAATGAAATACCCTCAGCCAGATAAGTCCTTGACTTATGACTTATGTGTGAGATGTCGGTTCTGCTCAAGGATGAATCCCAATATAAAAACGTAACGACTAATTATTCGATTAACGACGGCAGCGGACGAGCATACCAACGCTACGCTCGTCTCGGTAGCGACGCATGCCTCGAGTGACGCAGCGGTGGCGCTGAGTTTTATCCGTAACGCAGTCCAGCGTGTGGCCATGTTACGCTGTTCCGGATGATAACAAGGCGGAGGCCGCGCGGAGATATGCGCAGAGTGTGTCGCCACAAGATGAAGATACCGCCATCAGACGCTTGCAGAAAAACACGCACCCTCACCTTAGTTTAATGCACAAGATACATCCAACGATTGTTATGGGGCAGCTAGCAGCATGCCACCGCTGCCACCAGTTGTTATAGCTCTCTTCTATCCCACCGATGGCACCACCATTTGTTACGGGCCGGGCAGCATGACCAGCTGTTGTGATGCAGGGTAGCGTGGTTGGGCCGGAAGAGGCACTAGGAAGGATGGAAGCTTGACATTTGGGAACGAAAACGCAAACAGGTTTACTGGCACTTTGAAGAAGCTTATTTACATATTGTACAAAAGAGCAAACAGTCAAGAACTAAGGGCCCACTCACAGTTGA
This sequence comes from Amblyomma americanum, assembly GCF_052857255.1. Taxonomy (NCBI): domain Eukaryota; kingdom Metazoa; phylum Arthropoda; class Arachnida; order Ixodida; family Ixodidae; genus Amblyomma; species Amblyomma americanum. The sequence goes on along the minus strand of NC_135499.1, from coordinate 105,589,238 downwards.
GACTCGCAGAGGTCACGCGAGTGTTTTGGTCGAAAAGCGACAGTCGCGGGCCAGTCGCTCGCTGCTGGAATTTTCAGCCTCGCGACTGCGAGTCGCAAACCGCTGAACCAATCAGCGAGCGAGCCGAGCGACGAACTATGCTTTCTGCTCCTTGGCTGCCCTGGTCGTCGCTAAGCCTAGCCGGTTTCACATCGATGCCGCAGCTGAGAGCGTTTCGGAACTGAGCAGCGCTGTAACCGAAATATGCTACTCTCGTCACAGCTTTATTGTGAACCCCATCTCATGATCATATAAAAATATGCTCGATTTCCGCGACGCCTTCAGCAGCGGAGAAAGACGCCAGGCGATCGAGCCGCATTGGGCAGCAGCAACAGAGCGGCTATGAGAAATTTGCTTGTATCCAGAAGCTCGGTATTGGGCAACAACTCTCAAAATTGATTCATTTTTGAATTTCTACTTCCCACAGCATGGGATTGCCGCAAAGAAACAGCATATACTAGAGTATTTTTCTGAGGCTAGCATGCAGGCTGGCTGGCAGGCTGCTTGTACGGCCACGGTACACATTGCCGCTATATTCTCCTCTTCGCTCAGGTCGTCGCAGTACATTGCTAATACCGAGGGACCAGATCACTTTCGAGGGTTAAGCTCGAGCGTAGGAGATGCGGCC